>NC_068368.1:65091212-65286661 GCF_020536995.1 Dreissena polymorpha | reverse complement strand
GTGACCCTGGGTCTTTTTAGTGCCCGGGTATAGCACCTAGTACACTGCACCTGGTTTAACGTCTCATTTCGAAAGACGAGTTATTAGGTTAGGTGCTGCGGGGGTCGAACCAGCGATCTCTGAATTGTGAAGCCAGTGTGTTACCACTAGACCACGATCCGCTACATCCCCCCCCCCGCCAAGTGGGAGAGGACCAGGCCCTTTTATACGAGTCTTTGTAAAACAGCTGTAGAACGCCGGCGGCAGCAAACGAAAGATTACTTTTATTCCAAAAATGCATTCTTATACACACTTATGCACCTACACGTACATTGATCAAAAGAACATACATGTACATACCGGTATGATAGTATATGAACTTACTTGTGTCCTAATTCGTGCGCAGCGACACTTGTCGTTGTGTAGTAGTCGTCGTCCTCTTGATGGACACACGATCTCTGTTACAACACCCGCCGTTCACCAAGCCATCCCTACCAATCGTACGATCTCTCCAGAATCTTTGTCAGTCGAGTATATGTCGTATCTACGAGATTTTATACAAATTACACTAATCAATGCATATCTGAGTGTTGTTGTTTCTGTACGAACGATTACATTACAACAAAAACAATAGTATACGTTAATGTGATCATCATATGCTAGTACACATATTATACTAAGTTGAAAGTTATCTGTATCTTCTCTACGAGAATGTCTGGTTTGCTTTGTTAACAATGGCTGGTTCGATTTAATGCATATACTGGATATGCTAAGTTACGACCTACTCGGTAACAACCATAGCGTGATCATTATCGGGTGTTCCAGAGAGACCCCGCAAGCCAGCCGGCCAGTTGTTCGATGTAGAATGCACCATCTGCACCCTCCCTCCCCTCAACCCGTCCTCCACCGTTTGCGCATTCGGTAACGGATTGTTTGGCAGCAATCGTCTGCAAAACCATCCAACACTTGTTCACCATATAAGCTAGATAGATACATCAAATATTGACAATAGTCACACAAAACACACACCCAAAATCAGAATTGATTAAAAAAGTGCGTAATCATCGCGTCTATGTATATTCATATTTGAAAATAATAAATAATGCCATGCAGTGGAGCCCCAAAGCATCAAATTTTTTTTGTACCTGATTTGGGCTCGTATGCCTCTGTTGCTGATGCTACTGATGCTAAGCTATTAAATTTTTAATATGAAAAAAATGCTGATTATGGGCATGAGAGCCAAGAAAACATACATCATAAACTCTAAGCAATCTTCAGTCTTTGAACCCTACCCTTGTAATGATTCCATTCATAGTTCAGTAAATATATTCAACTCAGGATCTTCGATGCTTTCATAGCGAAGACTCACCTAAAATGGCACCATAATTGCGTTTACTGTTGGTTAGGGCAAAAATCAGTACCAGACATAACAAATGTTAATAAAATATGTGGTCATTTTTTTTTCAAATTACAGCACTGACATTATATAGTATACATTTTAAGAAGATTCCAGCTTTTTTGTCAAGTAGATCAACGGATGCAAACGGATATATTAATGCACTATAATAAAATACCGGTATACATGTTTGTGAATCGTGTAAAGCGCCTATCAGAAAACGGATGTTAATATACCATATAATTTAATTTGGGTATTAATATTCCAGCTTTAAAAGACTTCGTGTGCGTCATAATTCATGATAGGCGCACATTGTTTTGAACTTTGCATTAACGCACGGAGAAAAAACCCACATTTTAACATTCCTTCAAAGTTATCATTTTCTTGTTAAATGTTACGACATTTAATAAAGCTATATTAATACCGGTGACATATATCACAAGGCAATATAGCAAAACATTTCGCCCGAGCATTCATGAGTAAATTTGTATAATTATGTAATGAAGAAGTCAGTCAAGTAGACATAGATCTGTGGTAACGAATTGGCTTCACGATCCGTGAATAGCACAGTTCGATTCGCATTCACATCCGACGTATTTATCATCTCATGTTCGCATTAGACGTTTTACACAAAGCAGTGTTTTACATGCCACCCATGTTCTTAAAGACAAAGAGTAATAATAATTTCTGAATGGTCGTCTTTGCATCATGTAACGTCTATCAGTAACATATAAAAACCATGAGGGCGAGGTCATATGGAGAAGATCCCGATGTACTCCAGCGTTCTACTACGAAACAAACGTGCACACATTCAAAACACGCACGAACGCCCTATATATCCTACCCCGTTAATGATGTGAGAGAAACGCTTCCGGATGAACAACTCAGTTGCCTGATCCTTAGTCAAAGTGGCCGTTTCAACAGCTTTTGCATAGTACCTGCAAACATAGTCAGAACTCGCTTAAACAACAAAACAAATTTCCTGGACGAGTGTTGTTTACATTTCGTGACGTCATTTGACGTTGCAAACGTCATTTCAGCAAAATAACACAATGCGATAGGTCAATACGAAAACTAAGCCAATGAAAACGCTTATTTTTTTATTTATACCTGCTTTATACTCCCCCAAAAATACAATTGTATCAATCTAAAAAAACTGCACAGAAATAATACCCGTATTATGCTACTCGCTAGTGTTCCAATTCCGTATTACCATACTAGCCGGACTACTTTAAATGACGTCACTTTGAATGCAAAAAATATAAGAGCATTCCTGGTTAAAAATGAACGCTTAAACACATTTTTTTTACTTCAATGATTCAAAGTTGTATATAATAAAAGGAATATTACGCAAGTCAATTGTTACAAGTGTTTGTATCAGTCTCGTGGCTTGCGCTATTTTGTATCACACTCGAGGCTCCGCCTCTCGTGAGATACGCCATCACACAAGCAACTCGACTTATACAAACACATGGAACAATTGACTGGCGTCATATACCGTATGTATTACACATGTGTAATAAAAAAAATGTAATGGTTGTATTACATGGGAAACTGGTATAGCATGTGATAAAAATATATATTATTTATCAACTGTATATTGCTCAATCGTTGCAACAAAACTTCGTAAATGTAATGAGCTGAACAAAAACGAAACATTAGAGTAATAATATGGCATAAAACCACAAAAGAACATATCTAAATCAGTTATTAATTGCATACATTACTCTAAAAGTAGAGCGTTTGTTTGGTAATATTACTGTTTTCATTAGTTAAAATCTTATGAGCCGATGTGTAAGGGAACGTCATGCCATATTCAAAAGTCAAGGCCTTTCTAAATAAGGAACTCTGCAATTCACGAGCAAGACCATGTACTCCATACTTTTCCAGACGGAAGGGTCAGCTCCGACAAGGATTTCCAGGGCGTACGTTTTGGTTGATTGTCTCTTCTGACGACGAAGATGAAGTTTTCTGTTATTGAAACACACAATGTATCATTTAAATATCCTTAAAACGGTAGAAATTCTTCAAATAACTTTTGAGGATACAGTTAATTATGGTACATTTAATAGGTATTCACAACTAAAGAAACGCGATAGCACATGATGATAGCACATTGAAAAACGGATTGAAGCAAGACACGTGTCCATGGGGCATGCCGCTTTTATGGCCAAATTGGTCTTTTGACATTTTAGGGTTGGGAGACTTGTACAAGCGGCAAGACGTATCCTGCTGGGGGTCATTTTGTGGTTTTCTAAGTGCATGATAAAATCAAAGCGCTGAAGGCACTGAAGTTGTTCGCTGATGTCGTCCTTGATTAGCTTGTACGCATTGCACATGCTAATCAGTGTGCACAGGCTAATCTTATTTGACGTGCATTAAGCCCCGTTTTCCCGTGAAAGCAGCCAATATGTACAGATTTCAATGATTAACACTAGACTGGCAATGTCGTCTTACAAGCTGGTATATACACTCACTGCTAGAGCAGAATCACTTGTCGTCTGCTGCAGACAGGCAGCGGTAATCGTCCCTAGCAGAGTGAGTTGAGGTTCCTACCGTACTCGAGGCTTGTAGCATATACTGATTTGCAAAATATGCTCTGTAAATTTAGTCGGCCGCTAACGCGACCAACTAAAAACGTTACAGTCCGGAGCAGCTTTTTATAGCCACATTGCACCTTTGATATCAGTGTAACCGTGATATTAAAGGTAAGTGGACGGGTGGTACGCTTGAAACGTCGTTTTGATGGGTAACAATTGTGCCAAGTTATTTATTTAAAATTCATCAATCTATGGCAAAGTTATGTGGCATAGACAGGCACTGTCACACTGGTTGATGGCAAATTTTACGTTTTACCTCTAGGTAATATATTGAAATTTGACGTAAGGAGACGGGCGTTACACGAAACACATTCTCTTTTTATGGTTAAATGAACTTGTTTACAGGTTTTGACATGTTTTGAAATGTGTAATTAGAAGCTTTAAATTGATAAATGTAATCATCGGAACAAAACTAAATCACAGAATAAACAAGATAAAAATAAATAGAGAGAAAAAAGCCTCAAATCCTGGGCTCGAACCACTGATTTCTTTGAGTAAAAGTGTAACGCTTAAACCACTCCATGCTGATATACATTATGTGGATCTTTATACTTCAAATACGCATCCAGGTAGTGTCACGAAATATAACGATAACAACAAAACTTTCCAAATTATTCAATCGTTTCGCATTTGTAACGCTTAATAATTTTCAGGTTTTTAAATCGTAAAACATGCATGTAATGAATTTTTTAGAGCATGGTAACTGTTTAGTATTATAGTTACCACCCCTCGACAATAACATAACTGCAAGCAAAATGTGCAATCTGAAACGATTGTTTTTCGATTTTGTTTTTTTTTTCTAGACCGTTAACAGATACCTTTAATTAACATAGTACCAAGTATTTTTATAATACATCAATTTATGGTCAACTATATAGCTCTGACAGGTATGTTCAACGGAGACGTCGGACACTCGTAATATACAGACATACAGTGCGACTTGTATGCTACTTGTTTATCTTCCATTTAGGCATACATACAATTATATAGAAGCTTGTTCAGTATGAATAAAAATCCACGTAGCACGATGCAAAACTACATGGTAATATTAATACAGTATGATTTCATATACACGTAAAAGCAATGCTTTATTATTTAATAAAATGAACCATTTTCATCACCTCTGAAAAGGCATCTAACTCGCTCTTCATCAAGAGTTGTCGTAATTCTTTGGCAAGCTCTGAAACCACCCACGCAACATACATTTACAACTATTCATTCATTTAAAATAAATTTCAAACAAATCGCTTATATCCATGTTTTCTTTAAAACTTTGAGAAAAACCGTGTACAATGTTGTTGATAATTTTTAATATGTATTGTTATATTTATAATTGATATACTTATTTGCCATTTGTTTGTGATACGATAAGTGGTGCACATCTGAAACTATTTCCGATTTCTTAAACTATTGCATAAATATACACGAAAGTATTGTTGTCTTTTTGAAACTGTCATAGATGTGCAGTTTAGCTTTATTGGTGTTTCATATGTATGTACATGTATCTGAAACTGCATGCATATCGTACATCGCATATCATCGAATAAACAGTTGAATATAAACTTTCAAAATTTTCCCTGAAAACAAATGGAACTATAAAAATTTGCACCTGTAACTATTTCGTATATACGATTAGATTGGTCTGAAAACAGAGGTACTACTTGCCTTTTCCAACAATGTCATTAACGACCGCAGAGTCATCACGACCACGTTCGGGCTTGGGATGGTAAAGGTCCACGTCGTCTGGGCGCTCGTCGGTATTGGGGCGTCTATATTTGATGGCGTAATGAATAAAGTGTATTCGTATGTAGAGAATAATGTGTATGTTATCAGTTAAAATCACGTTAATAATTATAAACTATTGTTTTCTCGACACAAATTAATATTGTATTCGGCATATACAAATCGAGAAAACTTATTCGCCACTTTCCCTATTTAAGTATGCAATTTAAACGGACTACTGTTCGTCTTTGGCGGTCATCGTTATTCCGAGATTGTGCTATGTATTTATCAGATCACAAGACTAACTGATCGTTTGTAAACCGTGAATAAAAATGGATTGTATACCGGTTGACTGCTTACGTTCCCGCCGACCAATACCTTTCCCGGAGTGTCTTTCTCAAGACCCAAAACTCATCACGGTGCCTATACCACGTGACTTTTTCGGGTCTGTGCTGGGAAAAATAAAGGGCGGCCCAGTGAAAATTGTTAAGGATTTTAAATATTTCATAATTTTTTATAGCATAAAGTGGAGAGCCCGCCCGCCCATTCGTAAGAGCTTTTTTTATACGTATCGTGATATTTTTAAACAATAAGTATGTTTTCAGTAAAGTGCAACCGAGCGTTTGAACGGTAAGAAACATGTCGGATCAGTGGGGGACTTCATATTACAAACGCGCGGTTGCACTTTACTGAACAAATGCTTATGTGTTGCAAAAGATCATGATACCTATAGAAAACTCTCAAAACTCTCACGAATGAGCGGCTCTTCACTTTATCCATTAAAAATTGTGAAATATTTAAAAGACATCATTACCAATGTTAACTGGGTCGCATTTTATTCTCCAAACACAGATCTTAAAAGTCACTTGGTAAAGGCACATGCTTTCACTTTTTTGTTCATATTGTACATTTGTTATTTCTTTACTTTAACTTTAACCCAACGCTTATTCCAAAAACATTAAGAGGAAGCAACTTAAAACTTAAAAGGTGGATCGATCTAAACGAGTGAAAATGTAAATGGTATATATATACATCTTGATTCTATCTTTAAAGTTATATTGCCCTTTATTATATGTACGCATCATTCTTGTCAAGGGCTGTTAATTTTTTTTACGATGTTAAATTCCAAGGGCAGATAGTGCCCTTGCTAATTAACTCAATAACTCGAAACCTCGTAAACAGGAAGCTATCAGAAAGAGTTGAAGTGTAGTGCATAAGAACAATAAATTTGCTTCAATGTTTTCAGAGTTATTCCTTGTGTACAACCGACATAGGAAGTTTCTCTGACATGTTTTAGACAGACAGACAGACAGACAGACAGACAGACAGACAGACAGACAGACAGACAGACAGACAGACAGACAGACAGACAGACAGACAGACACAGACAGACAGACAGACAGACAGACAGACAACAGACAGACAGACAGAACAGACAGACAGACAACAGAAAGAAACAACAGACAGACAGCAGACACAGACAGACAAACGACAGACAGACAACAGACAGACAGACAGACAGACAGACACAGACAGACAACACAACACAGACAGACAGACACACAGCCAGACCACACACCCACACCCACACACACACATCCAGACACACACCCCCAGACAACACACACAACCAGACACACACCACACACACACACAAGCAGAAATTAGACATACGAGTACACACAAACACAAACCCAGACACCACAGAACCCAGACCGACAGACAGACAGACAGACAGACAGACAATGATTCCCGAAATTAGGTATGAGCACATAAACGTAAGAGTACTTGAATATGTGAGTTCGCCCATGAACACATGGTAAGGTTGAATAAATCGCGATATGACCTAATATGTGTTAAAAAACAGCAAACACTATCCAACAAACGAATGAATTATCGAACAAAGTATGTGCACTGATGTGGCTCTGTAATTTCTGTTTGAAAAGTTTTTTAATATGCAAAATGAGAAAGAGCACGCATAAGAGCTAGTTCATATATAATATAAGGCTATTATGCTGTTTATATACATATACTCACTACAACGTTTACAAATGGCAGGTTTGAAATAATTCGTTTTCTTTACACTCATGATCGCGTAAAACGTTAATTATACACGTTTTCATTCGCAATTTATTTAAAGAATCACCACAATGTCAATATACCATACATAAAATGCATAGTTGTTTCATTGATCTATAAACATATAACGGATTGAATATAACTGATTTATAATTAACGTTTCCAAACTTTTATTAAATCTTTTCCCCAGAATATGCTGTGCTATTTATAGCTGAGCTTCTTTTACCTTTATCAATGATAATCAGCGAGGTATGCTGATTAGAAAAATCGGGCTATCTCAATCGGACTGGCTCGGTCTTTTACATAGGTCGCAATTGTGAAGATTTTTTTCATGGTATGATAACTTAGACGAGCTGCTTTGCAGCATCGTCAAAACAAAATCAAGCATACGCATTTGTTTTCAAATCTATTGTA
Organism: Dreissena polymorpha; assembly: GCF_020536995.1. Classification (NCBI taxonomy): domain Eukaryota; kingdom Metazoa; phylum Mollusca; class Bivalvia; order Myida; family Dreissenidae; genus Dreissena; species Dreissena polymorpha. Next base: position 65,278,471 of record NC_068368.1, on the reverse strand, counting down.
GAAGATGTATCTTTGATAATGCATTTACATCACGAACTGATGCTGATGTAACCGACATAAGAGGCCAGAAACAACATTTTTGATATTAAGAGGGTACACCTGCGAAACATATGACATATATACTTAACCATTAAGTTGCACATTGAGCCGGTAACAATAATAGGTTATCTGGTTAATTTTGGTAAAGTGTTAAATCCCTAATTATTTAAACCCTTCAAGCATATGTAATGAAAAGTGATTTTTAATTTAGGCTGTGATCAGTTATAGTAAAGCTAAACGGTATTTATGTTGTGGCCAAAGGTCTTTTGTGCCAAAGATATTAGGTTTTTTTCTGTGAGACGAATTACATAGTCAGCAAATGCTTCATAGAACAATCGTCATAAAAAGGTAATGGTTTCATTTATTTAAGCTGCCTCATTGTTACAGGAGAATCTTATGATATAAATATCATGAATGGTTTAACTAGGCAGTACAAATGTATTACAGGTTACCTTCGCTAATGTGATCCCGTCTAGCAATATCGCTAATAATACGCTTTCCTGTGCGATTTACCACCCTGGAAAGCATATGGGATTAAGCTTGTTGCCGGCCAGTGACCTTGACACAAACATTTCCCGCGTCGGGTTGATTTCAAAGGCGTAATTGTCAATCTCCAAGCTACCAGTCTAGAAATTAAAAACAGAAATCACATTGAGTCCATGTCATTCTTACGTGTTAAGAGCTTTATTGCACATACATTTGTCATGTTTATGTATATGCGTTGCTAGCCGTAGAGGAATGGGAACATATCTTTGCTAAGTATGCGTCTGCACCCCATTCATGTGCGAATAAATGCACCTCATTCATGTGAAAATTGATAATAATGTAGTTTTTGGTTTGCTGTTAAAAAATAGCCGAAGGCAATGTCCTTGCATCAGCGGTCAACTGCATCCAGAATCATTCTCCGGCGATCCGATAATTTACAAATACACTAATGCTTAAAAAATTATCGAATTTCATTACAAGTGATAAATCCTTATTGTAACAGTTAAATGCATATGCGTAGATTTATGTACGTATATTGCTTTCGTCGCGGCATTCATTTGAACAGGAATCGTAATCTGAAAGTTCGTTTGCGCAAATTTAAGACAACGCCATACAATCAGAAAATTACCGTGTAATAAGTCTATTTGGTGTGGGTTTTTTTTAATTTAAGTGCTTTTTTATTAAGTAAATATTGCTATAATCATGAAAAAATATAAGCTATGCTGTTAACATTGATTTACAAACAGAACAGCTTATTTATCATCTACACGTTAATACAACCTAAGTTAAGACTTCTCTAATGACTTTGTAAAAACCAGCCTTATTCACTTAACAGTTCCTTACCAGTGTTCGTCGGCACGCGCCCTTTGATCTCTTGGCGCATTCAACCATGAACGAACCACCATTTTCCTTGTCGTGGTAGAACTTCACATCCTAAAACCAAGATGGCACACAAATAAGATAAAACGTGGGCCTTCGAATAAAATATATAACACCTACATGGTGAGGAACAAACTTTGAATGCCTATCGTTTTCTGTCGAAAATGTATACAAACCTTATTTAAACAGCCTTCATGGCGTATAGTTGCTGTTTCCGTATCGTTCTACTTACCATACCCCGTGGAACACAGTTTCTGTCAAATTTAACGTTCGGGTTGCTGGAATGCGAATATCGTAAATTATTTCGAAAGTTTTTCTCTATATCAAATGGACAAGCCAACAATAGAAATGTATTAGCCTATGTTATCAAACTTACAGTTATGGGCGCTGTTTCTTTTTTGACCAGTTTATTTTGACCATTCTCTGTGTGGACCTCGTAAACCGGAGCGTTCTGGTCAGTCGCTTGTTTTCCCACAGTTTCAAGATCAAATCCTGTTGCCCGGTGCGCCTCAGCTTGAACTGAAGAGTTTCAGGCAACCCCAGGTCCAGATTGCGCGTCTTGGCGTTCTGGGTGATATCCTCAAGCCATACGGCCTGATTCAAAGCTGCAATACAACGATGCAATTTAAACGCTTCATAAAAAATTCCGGAAGGTTTTCAGAAGAAATCTGTCTTACAAACACAATATCTTTGCAAACGTTAAATAAACAGTTTCGCAAACTTAAAATGACTCTTTAGAACTATTAACCGAGTCATGCTCTTCAATAGAGATACAAAGATCATCAAGTTAACAGAATGTCATGATTTTGTTGTATAAAACACAAAATCAACAGTGGTTTGATAACATTCACGCGGATGGAAAACACTAGAAAAACAATAACACTTCAATTTACACAATTTTAATTAAATGTTTTATGGCAAACTTTTTAATGAGATATGTTTATTCGATCTGAAAGACTGGAGTCTTCACTGTGAAAGATGAATGCGAAATGATATACTTGCAATAATTTGACTTAATTTCATTGAATATATATTTATATTAGAATTCTTATATTTAATTTAAATTATGTTATTTATTTTTTATGTCAATTAGCAGCTTGGGAAGTCATATTCCCATTTTACACGGGAAGTTTATTCCGCATGCATTACGTTATAGGTTAAGAATTATACAATATTCATTCTGAAAATCTTATAAAAATCATGAAACAAAACACTTTTTAAAATGTTTGTTTAACATATCTCTTTTAAAATTATTTAATATTATCTTTGAAAAGTATGTTCTGACTTAGTGTTAAATTTATACATAAAAAGTTGACAAGAAATACAATCAGCTTGAGCGTGAACATTATTTTGAAATAAAATTCAGTTGAAGAGTTATTTGACAATATGTGCGCACTCGTAAGTTAAAATTATAAGGTCAGTTATTATTTTAAAACGCTGCGTTTGGTTAATTGGCATTATTTGAAATACTTGCTTAAGCAAAAAATCTTAATTGTAAATACATACACGCAATTAAATCAGGATCTGATACTGAGTATGCATAAAATGCGGAAACAATAAAATCAATAAATAAAAAACAATTTGCGTGATAGAAACAGCACAGTGTAACGGAAAGAAACATTAACAGCAGAAAAGCATAAGGCATGCTTTTAACAGATTTTAATAATAGAGTTGAATTATATTATAAAAGAAACATAAGAAAAGCCTATCCTGGACCCACCCCGTCAAGCTTTTTACGATTAGAGGTTAAGAACAACCTTAAGTTTTATTTAAGATTCAATACGGAATCAAAGGACATATACAGTCAAAACTGAGAACAACGGTCAGTCAAGGAAAATGACCTAAGTGGCCGTTGTCCACATGTGACCGTTGTTTTCGGATCACATATTTAGATGGTTGGCAAGTTGCCTTAGTACATGTAGTATTGCTACGTCATAACCCCATCCAGTCGTTTGCATACAGTGTAAATAAGGCTAATTGCCGATAACTCAGCATAATATCATAATTAATAACATTGAATAATACATAATAATATCATATACATTGATTTAATTTCATATTGTTAATCAAATCAATGACTTTATCAACGATAGTATAATTGTTTACTCATGCATATCGTTCAGTCAATTACTTAAGCTTGTCACGTCCGAACAAGTATCAGCGGATTCTTTGTCATGAACCGAAAGTACGGTGTAACTGTACCGTTCTCATCCAAAAAAGACGCCAAATGTTGTAAATATGTATTCGTACGCAAACAGCATTTTCATTCAAACTACCTCATACAAAAATACAAACATAAAGAAATCCTCTTTCATAAATGCCTAACGTTTGTTATAAATATTGCAATTCAGTGTATGTTTTGCCTTTATGACGATCACTTAGCCTTGTATCGCCTTCGTATAAAAACACTCGCCGGCTTAATGTTGTTTTTAACACTTTTATTAGCGATTAAGATCAATTGACTTTGTCACGCACTCATGCGTTATGCCTGCAGCCGATAATTGCTACTAATACACATTGTTATTGTTAATTTCACCTGTTTTCATGCAATCAGAACAGAACAAAACAAAACGTTTATTTTTCACCAAAGTATATACAAAATATACAATAAGGGCAATATAAACAAAGCAAAAATATATTTAGTATATGATAAACTTCCGGTAATATTAACACAAGAGGATTTGCCAAGCATGATTGATGGATTATGGACAATTGTGTGTGTTGTGTGGGGGGGGGGGGTACTTATGTGGGTAAAAAATATTACGAACTTTAATAATATTAAATCTAATAATTAGTGTTTTTGGCCGGAGATGTGCGGTATAGCATTAAGTTTTGCACACGGCGTTTAGCCATCGTATTTTCCAGATAGATATATGTCTTTTTAAATGTTTGAGAATATCGATAGTTTCAATTCTAGTTATTAACCAAGGAACTTAAAATCATACAGGAAGGATGGTAGCGTAACGGATTTCACCACATGTGGCTATGTTGGAAAGTTTCAATCCGCAATCCCCCGGGGGGGGGGGTAACTTCCTGTATACAGGTGTACGGGGTGTGGCCGATTTTATGGGGTGTGTTTTTTTCGACTAAAATTATCGATATGGGTATGGTTTTGAGCAACTAAGTATCGATAAGGGTATTGAAATCAGAAATTTGCTTGTATATAAATGCATATAGATTTGAAAGTATCAGTATCAAAATGGGTATGATAATTGGCATTCTTGTATATAAATGGGTATCAAAAAAGTAAATTCAGTAGCGAGAAAGATGCAGTAACTCCGGGCAGTAACTTGACTGTTTTCATCTGTTGCTGATCGACCAAGATGATACTGTGACGTCATATATTAACATACGTCGATATTAAGGGACGAAATCATTATATACAAAATTCTTTATTGAAATGGGTCCCACTTTCTCAATGGTAGCTTATACAAATGAGTCTGCTTTTTCAAAAATCTTGTATCAAAATGGGTCGGCTTTTATCAGAGTTCCGGTATAAAAATGGGTCACATTTCGGAGTCTCGGCGGGACACCCCTAACCTAAAATTGGGAAAGTTACCCCCCCCCCCCCCCCGGGCCGAAATCATTTCACGAGCATCGTTAACGCATGGGTGCGCCAGTACACACGAAGCAGGGATCTATACAAACAGTTTTGTATAGGTCCCTGCAAGAAGTCACGAGGTCGGCCCGTGTTGACAGTACAAAGCAATTTACGGCAGGTTGAGAAGGTAATTACATATTAACTAAGCATAACAGGCAGATAATAGAAATACCGTTAAAATACTCGTATACTATATGGGCCGGTCGAGCATGCATGCTAGTGTCTTTTATTAGTTGCATTTGTATCTGACACTAATCAGAAAGAGAAAAAAGGGGTTTGTTTGAGGGTAAGGCAAATGAACATTGTTACATAATATTAGTGGATTGGAAATATGCAATCAAAATGCAAATTCAATAATAATGGTGAGACAAACTTTGACATATTTTATTTCGAAGATACCCCCATAATTATCCCCCGGAAAACAAACCTTATAATTTGCTTACTCGGTAGCGGGCCGCTTTTATCAAAGGCAATTACCGCTTTCAGATGCTTTAACCCGCAAAATAGACGAACAAATGATGTGCTATGGTTTTTCTTTTCACGACTTAAAAACGACTGACCGTTGCTTTCAGTTCAAACATGACTTTCGTAGTGGAATAAACTGGCCTTGGAATAAACCCATGCGACGTTTGTTTACTTGTTTGATATATTGATATCTTAGTCCGGATTCACAATACATTTTTTTTTCACATGAAGTATCTGGAGAATAATAACATATGACGTATTTGTATTTTTAAATGCTTCGTCCTCTAATGTTGTTTGAGGACGGATACAAAATATTTGTATTAAGCGCATTGTGCAGAGTAAACAATATGACCGTTTTACTAAAGATTCATGTATGGTTTCATTATGAAATGACTAAAATTTGCAATCAATTTTCAGCATCATAATTATAATTTCATATATATTCTGTTTTTATATCTGTCTGATTTTTTAATATGTCAATGTATACATTGCATAAGGTTCAATAATGTATTGCATAAATATTGCTTTATATTCTATCGTTCAGAGAATATCAAAACTGTTTCAATTACATATATTGTTCTCCAATATTTAATAGAAGGTTTAGGCTAAGTAAGCGGTGTTCAATGAACAGCCAAATGTAATCAAACTTAAGTATTATTGTGTACATCTTACCATGAATTGTCCCAAAAGTACAGAACATAATGCACAATAACTCCATGCAGTCCATGTTGTGGATCTGTTCTTACCTGCCGCCGATACAAGATTGCGAAGACCGTATGTAAACCCGCGGGTATATTGTTACACAAAGAAGCGGGTAAAAAACGGAAGACAGATATATTTACAGTGTGTCCGTTTCTGATATTTTTTGTAAAGAAGTTAGAAGACTGAAGTGTAACTTGAGAGCTTGATTTAACGGCTGATAGGTTACAGAGAAGTCATACAAAAATATAACGAGCAGTTAATAGAAACACGATTACTGTATCGGGTACAAGTCAACGACTGTCGCCGGATGCAGTAATTAAATCTAGCAGAAATATTACACAGCACATTGGTGTCAACCTAATATTCAACATCAAAGTGTGTCACGCAAGGTGTTAAATACAGATGAACGGGAGCGTAACCCTGAAGGAACGCACTTTGTAGCCGACCTTAAGTCGGTATGGAGCACCAACACATGTTGATAATGTGAATTACCAAAACAGTTGTTTCTTTTTACTTTTACAAGACGGTATCTGCGCACCGTATTTACAGTCTTCCGCAATTGTGCTATTATCATAATACATCGCTGATATGCATGCACTAAATGGTGATTGGTTTTATTTTAATTACGGTACCTTTAAACAACTTGCTACAGATGTATATAAAATATTTTCAAATTTTTTGATATACTTTTTTATGAACAATTGCATATTCAAATACAATTTTTTTACGTGTAAAATCTCTTCACATTCAAATAATGATTTTCAATGTGTTATAATTCCAAATGTCAAGTGAAAGCTTGCATTGTTGTAAAGTAGTGTTTTATTGAATATGTTTGTGTTTCTCCCATAATATTTAAAAACAACAACAACAATAACACTAAAACCAATATTTATTTCAGCAATAAAGCTGACAAAACACATTTAGCCTACACAAGTCAATATCAAATTCTTATGGTTGAGATATATATATGTGTTTACTAAAAGATACCATAGGAAGCAAACTTGTCATTGTGTTGACTTTCATTGATATTTTTTCGGCGTTAGCTGTATACGCCAGCTTTTCACCTTAGCCTGACCTTTGTTAGCGTCCAATAGAATTCAAATAAAACTTCCCGCGGCCAAGTACAGATGAATATACTTCATTGACTGCATTGGCTGATTTGAGAATACGACCAGAACATTGGAAACATGTCCGCGTCTTTGTAACACTGTTTTACTGCGTGTTCAGCATGAAACAATTTTATATCTAATGAAAGGCTTAATAGATAGAACAGTTTTACACTCAATCTCGACATCAATACAGTTTGTGCGTCCACCTTTTATTTTCAGAAGATTTTCAGCGCGAGAACTTTTTCACTTAAAGGCTATGTCCTCATATTTAGTACTAACTTCCATATTCCTGTCAACATGTTAACATGTTTAAAGTATAGAGAGCAGTGGAAGCGAAGACTCACTTTAATGCATTGCATTTCAACTCGCGAGGTATATCGGGTCAATTTGCGGCCACTGTGTGTGAATGTCAGAGTTTACATACAGGTCATCGCTGCGTCTCTACCCTATGTACTGATCGGAGTTCGCGGCCAGGAAAATAATCGTTACATAAAAAAGACGCTAAAGCGTGAACTAGGTGAACTGGAATTTTCTTTAGACCAGACAGATGTTAAATGAAGATATCCAGCGATATCATATGGTATGTCAATAATAGATTCTTTATGTGTTTTACAACAATACCATGATAAATATTATTTTTAATTAATTTAACAAGAATTATGCCATCATATTGACTAATGAATTAAGCATGAGCGCAATGATTCTCGATACTGTTAATAATCGAATCAAATAGCAACGCCAGACAAACCACTAAAACAGGTTTGTTCGAAGAACGCGCGTATAAATATTTAAAATATGTACGGATACTTCGCGTGTGGCCGATTGACTCATATGTTTTAATTTCACTTCCATTCTTCTTTTGGTTTTCTGTTTTGTATACGTTTATGACCAGCAATATGTAATAATGTAAAATAAGCCGCGAAAACTCCGCGTATCATCCGTACTGTGTTTGCTGCAGCTAAGAACTGCACAGAAAAAGACATTTGCTATCTTTGATCTCATTCATTGAAGTTTTTACCTTTCATTAACTGCAACCACAATCAACGCCGTATATCTTTTTTAAAGATATTTCTTGTTAATCTTAACATGCTATTATTACAGTATTGATTGAAAGAATGAAAACTTGTATATGTATATTGTTCTGACATATAAAATCTTTTAATAAGTATTCTCTTGTAATAAAAAGTATATAAGTAAGAAGTATACCTAATGGGGGTAAGAGATAATATAATCGTATTTAAATAATTTAAAAAACATGTTCAAAGTTCCTTTATTTTATACAATGTATGAATGTTGCAGAAATTATGCATATGTAACGAAAGCACAAAAAACTTTTTATACAATTGCATGTAAGTATATACATAAGGTAACTGTATCTCAAACTTATTGTATTTAGGCACTAATTTATAAAAATAACTTATTAACGCGATGAGGAAATACATTTATTAGACCTTGCATACAATCTGTCTACATTTGTAGGTTTAGGTGAAACCTAATTCTGAGATGTACAGTGTTAATATCTCGCAACTCTTGATCGTTCACCATTAAATGCAGACACAAATTAACTTGTTTTAACATTATGAAAAACATGATTCACTTAACTACTAAGGTCAGAACTTTATACTATAACACTTTTATTTTCTTAAGTCGTATAATATATTATTTGTTGTCGAATCTAAAAGACATATGCCAAGGGACCCCATTTTGCAAGGTCTCATCATTCCGGGGGTTATTTCACACTACAAACAAAACTGGATTGTAAGACAATTGTTAGGCGAAACAGATATCGTCTACATTTGAAGAGCATGTGTCGGTTGAAAGTACACAAGATTCGTATGGATGTGTACGTGTGCGAATATGTTTATGAAACTGTTTGATTAAATTGTGTTTGTTTGGCAGAACTCTTCAGAAATACTTAAACATTTTTTTAAACGTGCTTATGATATCGTTTTGTTGCGGCTATGAAAAGGGCTTATGGAAACTACAAAAGACGCCAAGACACGCAATATTGACCTGCGATTGCCGGAAACGCTACAGTGCAAGCTAAAGCGCCGTGGAGAACTTTTTCATTTACGTCACAGGAATAGCAATCGCCGACATCTTCAGTGGCTCAGTCGGCAGAATTGGCTACATGAAGTTCATTGGGTTCCACTTAGATAACTACGGGCCTAATATTTTCCTAAATTCGCTACGGTTGTACGGAATCGCCGTGTCCCTAATTTCCACTGTTATGAACGTAGTCGACGCTCAACACTTTAGTCGGTTCAAGGAAAATACGAAGAGAAAAGAAAAAAGCAGAGATTCCGGAGTTAAAAAATCAGGTTGTTGTCACTGACAAGTTTTTAGGGATTCATTACATATTTCTTGTGAATATATCAACTCCAATTTATATTCTGAGTTTTCACGGACAAGCGTTTGAGGTAGAGAAAAGAAAAAGAAATCAGATAAGACAAAATCGTTTCTTTCACAGAGGAAATGAAGACATACATAACAGTAGAAGCGATTTTAGTGACAAACATGTATTTCCGTAGGATCTGTTAATCCAAACCGTTTCTAAACAGAGAGGTAGAGGAAACAAGAAAGTTATTTTTCGGGAAACAAACGGTTTCTACCGAAACTATAAACCAATATAAAAAATACTATCCAGACAGTCTTTCACCATAAACAAAAAAATGTGGCGTGTTAGAAATTTCGTGTATATGATAACCATTCAAAAGACATAATTAATAAGAGAGTATTGATCTGTTGTTCAAAGCGGAGAACAACAACAACAACAACCTTTTTGACCCAAAATATACATTGGCGTTACATTATCTTCTTTTGTGCAGTCATTTATACAATTGGAAACTGTACGGATATTGTCAGAAAACTGAGAAGACACCACAAATAAAGTTTAAAATCGGGAAACAACGATTGTTTAACTGAGAACTGAGATATTTTTCTTTTTTAGAAAACGAATTTAAAATCGATTACGACATATATTATGCGTTAATAAAGTGCACACTAATTTGAAAACACCTTTTTAGTCAGCCGTATATTTGTTTTGCTGAAGATTTACTTTACTATAAATACAGACCGAAATACATGATTTGAAAGTCACACTACTGCGATTCAAGAATGATACCTTATAAAATAAACTTGTTAATCTATTAATATATTTGGTTCCAATGTAGATATTCAAAGGACGTTCTTTAGTGGAAAAACATGTCATTAACATGTACTCGGTCATCAAATTATCTTTATAAGACTATGAAATACTCTAATGACATGTATTTGTATCGCGTAAGACTATTATACAGAAGAACATCAATCGTGCATGTGTTAATTACACAAACTACTTATAGAAACACTGTTCTCGCATTTGTACCCGCTCTTGAATGATCCTCCTTAAAAATACAAAATGATGTTTTTCTAAATATATTCGCAGCACTTCGCTATGATAGTTTAAGAAGAACGCGTTGTGTTAAGAATAATAATTAAACATGTATAATAATGTTCATTTGCCTTACCCTCCAAAACAAACCCATTTTTTCTCTTTCTGATTAGTGTCAGATACAAATGCAACTAATAAAAAGACACTAGCATGCATGCTCGACCGGCCCATATAGTATACGAGTATTTTTAACGGTATTTCTATTATCTGCCTGTTATGCTTAGTTAATATGTAATTACCTTCTCAACCTGCCGTAAATTGCCTTTGTACTGTCAACACGCCGACCTCGTGACTTCTTGCAGGGACCTAGCTATACAAACTGTTTGTATAGGTCCCTGCTTCGTGTGTACTGGCGCACCCATGCGTTAACGATGCTCTAGAAATGATTTCGGCCCGGGGGGGGGGGGGGGTAACTTCCCAAATTTTAGGTTAGGGGTGTCCCGCCGAGACTTCCGAAATGTGACCCATTTTTATACCGGAACTCTGATAAAGCCGACCCATTTTGATACAAGATTTTTGAAAAAGCAGACTCATTTGTATACGATACCATTGAGAAAGTGGACCCATTTCAATACAAGAATTTTGTATATACTGATTTCGTCACTTAATATACGACGTATGCTAATATATGACGTCACAGTATCATCTTGGTCGATCAAGCAACAGATGAAAACAGTCAAGTTACTGCCCGGAGTTACTGCATCTTTCTCGCTACTGAAATTTACTTTTTGATACCCATTTATATACAAGAATGACAATTATCATACCCATTTTGATACTGATACTTTCAAATCTATATGCATTTATATACAAGCAAATTTCTGATTTCAATACCCATATCGATACTTAGATGCTCAAAACCATACCCATATCGATAATTTTAGTCGAAAAACACACCCCATAAAATCGGCACACCCCTTACACCTGTATACAGGAAGTTACCCCCCCCCCCCCCCGGGGATTGCGTATTGAAACTTTCCAACAATAGCCACATGGTGAAATCCGTTACGCTACCATCCTTCCTATATGATTTTAAGTTCCTTGGTTAATAACTAGAATTTAAACTATCGATATTCTCAAACTGTCGCGTAATCGTTCATAGTTCATGGACGACACATAGTTACTAACAATGTTCATAGTTCATGGACGACACATAGTTACTAACAATGTTCAATCTCTTAAATTACCAGTGTGTAGCCTATCATTCGATATCTCGTAATGCTTAATGCCAAGATGACGAGTTTTGCATTAACTACCATTTTCTCGTGCCGCGCATGGGACAAGTCGGTCCCTCTCTATTTATGTTAATTTCTCTGCATAATATAGGATAAAATATTCAACAACACCACATATCAGTTTCTAGTCCAATTTAATGTCTAACATACTTAATATTTTCAGTTATACAAATACGTTGTGATTGCTACATGATTGTGTCTTTCTCGATCCGTACGTCTTCAAGTCTAAACGCTGTCTGTTTCCCTCTAACATCTGCCCAGTAAAACTCTGTTATGAATCCCATTGGTCAGTGTTCTATGCGTTTTTATTTCTGATTGGCTGAATTACAACCTGGAGAAGTCACTATTCAAGTATGCACCCGCTAATCAGCATTGTGATACCAATAAATAATGCAAATACAGCCCAAGGCTTGTGTTAACAGCATCGTTACCCCTTTGTTGTTAAACATACACCAGATCCAAATATTTAATCTTTTTGATATACTTGTCAATATTTCGTACATAAAGAAAACCCAAATATTTCACCCAATTTCTCATCATTATTTGACAAAACATTTAAATAGACATATATATTTCTGGAAAATACGATGGCTAAACGCCGTGTGCAAAACTTAATGCTATACCGCACATCTCCGGCCAAAAAACACTAATTATTAGATTTAATTATTATTAAAGTTCGTAATATTTTTACCCACATAAGTACCCCCCCCCCCCCACAATTGTCCATAATCCATCAATCATGCTTGGCAAATCCCTTGTGTTAATATTACCGGAAGTTTATCATATACTAAATATATTTTTGCTTTGTTATATTGCCCTTATTGTATATTTTGTATACTTTGGTGAAAAATAAACGTTTTGTTTTGTTCTGTTCTGATTGCATGAAACAAGAGAAATTAACAATAACAATGTGTATTAGTAGCAATTATCGGCTGCAGGCATAACGCATGAGTGCGTGACAAAGTCAATTGATCTTAATCGCTAATAAAGTGTTAAAAACAACATTAAGCCGGCGAGTGTTTTTATACGAAGGCGATACAGGTTATATTAAACTAATTCCGATTCCCATAGGGTCCCATTATAAAACTGACAACTTTCACAGCATTTTTCTTGCCTTTCCAACGTATCAATTTTTCCGAACCTGGTATCATTTTAAAGATGGATCTGTCATCTTCCAATAATTGCAATCAAAAACATACCGTCTCGCAACATCTAAGAAAGTAAATCGCTGTCAAATGAACCCACCGTAGAAAAACGTGTTTCGGAATCCTAATTTCGACAAAAGCCCCACACAATAGAAAACACACCCTCAAAAGTTCTTCTTTTAAGTTAGCTTCCAATCCAAGGCATCAAAGTACTCCAGACACATACAGGATATTACAAATAACCACAAAAGACATGTCTCACATTGTTAAATGGCTTATATTCAAGAAGAGAAAAGGAACTCTTTTGAAATAGGCACTACTTTCGAATGGACCACGGAGGGATACACAATGATTTAGTGTAATGTAACCTACAAGGCTAAGTGATCGTCTATAAAGGCAAAACATACACTGAATTGCAATATTTATAACAAACGTTTGGCATTAATGAAAGAGGATTTCTTCATGTATGTATTTTGTATGAGGTAGTTTAAATGAAAATGCTGTTTGCGTACGAATACATTTTTACAACATATTGGCGTCTTTTTTTGGATGAGAACGGTACAGTTACACCGTACTTTCGGTTCATGACAAAGAATCCGCTGATAATACTTGTTCGGACGTGACAAGCTTAAGTAATTGACTGAAGGATATGCTTGAGTAAACAATTATACTATCGTTGATAAAGTCGTTGATTTAGTTAACAATATGAAATTAAATCAATGTATATGATATTATTATGTATTATTCAATGTTATTAATTATGATATTATGCTGAGTTATCGGCAATTAGCCTTATTTACACTGTATGCAAACGACTGGATGGGGTTATGACGTAGCAATACTACATGTACCAAGGCAACTGGCCAACCATCTAAATATTGTGATCCGAAAACAATGGTCACATGTGGACAACGGCCACTTAGGTCATTTTCCTTGACTGACCGTTGTTTTCAGTTTTGACTGTATATGTCCTATGATTCCGTATTGAATCTTAAATAAAACTTAAGGTTGTTCTTAACCTCTAATCGTAAAAAGCTTGACGGGGTGGGTCCAGGATAGGCTTTTCTTATGTTTTCTTTTATAATATAATTCAGCTCTATTATTAAAATCCGTAAAAGCATGCCTTATGCTTTTCTGCTGTTAATGTTTCTTTCCGTTACACTTTGTTGTTTCTTTCACGCAAATTATTAGTTTGTTTTTTTATTTATTGATTTTATTTTTTTCCGCATTTTTATGCATACTCAGTATCCGATCCTGATTTAATTGCGTGTATGTATTTACAATTAAGATTTTTTTTGCTTAAGCAAGTATTTCAAATAATGCCAATTAACCAAACGCAGCGTTTTAAAATAATACCTGACCTTATAATTTTAACTTACGAGTGCGCACATTGTTCAAATAACTCTTCAACTGAATTTTATTTTCAAAATAATGTTCACGCTCAAGCTGATTGTATTTCTTGTCATCTTTTTTTATGTATAAATTTAACACTAAGTCAGAACATACTTTTCAAAGATAATATTAAATAATTTTAAAAGATATATGTAGAACAAACATTTTAAAAAGTGTTTTGTTTCATGATTTTTATAAGATTTTCAGAATGAATATTGTATAACTCTTAACCTATAACGTTAATTGCTATGCGGAATAAACTTCCCAATGTGTAAAATGCTTGACTTAAAGCGTAAATAAATATATTAAAATCTATTACACATCAAAGTTCTGATTTCTAAAGACATATAAAATTCTAATATAAGAATTATATATCAAAGGTCCCATTTTGCAAGGTTTCATTATTCCATTATCATACGTTACTTCACAGTGAATGAAACTGCCGTCTTTCAGATCCGCTAGTTCAAACAGATCATCTCACCTTAAAATAGTTTTGCCATAAAACATTTAATTAAAATTGTGTAAATTGAAGTGTTATTGTTTTTCTAGTGTTTTCCATCCGCGTGAATGTTATCAAACCACTGTTGATTTTGTGTTTTATACAACAAAATCATGACATTCTGTTAACTTGATGATCTTTGTATCTCTATTTGAAAAGCATGACTCGGTTAATAGTTCTAAAGAGTCATTTTTAAGTTTGCGAAACTGTTTATTTTACGTTTGCAAAGATATTGTGTTTGTAAGACAGAATTCTTCTGAAAACCTTCCGGAATTTTTATGAAGCGTTTACATTGCATCGTTGCATTGCAGCTTTGAATCAGGCCGTATGGCTTGAGGATATCACCCAGAACGCCAAGACACGCAATCTGGACCTGGGGTTGCCTGAAACTCTTCAGGTCAAGCTGAGGCGCACCGGGCAACAGGATTTGATCTTGAAACTCGTGGAAAACAAGCGACTGAACCAGAACGCTCCGGTTTACGAGGTCCACACAGAGAATGGTCAAAATAAACTGGTCAAAAAAGAAACAGCGCCCATAACTGCAAGTTTGATAACATAGGCTAATACATTTCTATTGTTGGCTTGTCCATTTGATATAGAGAAAAACTTTCGAAATAATTTACGATATTCGCATTCCAGCAGCCCGAACGTTAAATTTGACAGAAACTGTGTTCCACGGTATGGTAAGTAGAACGATACGGAAACAGCAACTATACGCCATGAAGGCTGTTTAAATAAGGTTTGTATGCATTGACGACAGAAAACGATAGGCATTCAAAGTTTGTTCTTCACCATGTAGGTGTTATATTATTTTATTCGAAGGCCCACGTTTTTATCTTATTTGTGTGCCATCTTGGTTTTAGGATGTGAAGTTCTACCACGACAAGGAAAATGGTGGTTCGTTCATGGTTGAATGCGCCAAGAGATCAAAGGGCGCGTGCCGACGAACACTGTTAAGGAACTGTTAAGTGAATAAGGGCTGGTTTTTACAAAGTCATTAGAGAAGTCTTAACTTAGGTTGTATTAACGTGCATATGATAAATATGCTGTTCTGTTTGTTAATCAATGTTAACAGCATAGCTTATATTTTTTCATGATTATAGCAATATTTACTAAATAAAAAAGCACTTGCATTTAAAAAAAACCCACACCAAATAGACTTATTACACGGTAATTTTTTGATTGTATGGCATTGTCTTAAATTTGCGCAAACGAACTTGCAGATTACGATTCCTGTTCAAATGAATGCCGCGACGAAGGCAATATACGTACATAAATCTACGCATATGCATTTAACTGTTACAATAAGGATTTATCACTTGTAATGAAATTCGATAATTTTTTAAGCATTGGTGTATTTGTAAATTATCGGATCGCCGGAGAATGATTCTGGATGCAGTTGACCGCTGATGCAAGGATATTGCCTTCGGCTATTTCTTAACAGCAAACCAAAAACTACATTATTATCAATTTTCACATGAATGAGGTGCATTGATTCGCATATGAATGGGGTGCAGACGAATACTTAGCAAAGATATGTTCCCATTCCTCTACGGCTAGCAACGCATATACATAAACATTACAAATGTATGTGCAATAAAGCTCTTAACACGTAAGACTGACATGGGCTCAATGTGATTTCTGTTTTTAATTTCTAGACTGGTAGCTTGGATTACAATTACAATTACGCCTTTGAAATCAACCCGACGCGGGAAATGTTTGTGTCAAGGTCACTGGCCGACAACAAGCTTAATCCCCATATGCTTTCCAGGGTGGTAAATCGCACAGGAAAGCGTATTATTAGCGATATTGCTAGACGGGATCACATTAGCGAAGGTAACCTGTATATACATTTGTACTGCCTAGTTAAACCATTCATGATATTTATATCATAAGATTCTCCTGTAACCATGAGGCAGCTTAAATAAATGATAACCATTACCTTTTTGTGACGATTGTTATATGAAGCATTTGCTGACTATGTAATTCGTCTCACAGAAAAAAACCTAATATCTTTGGCACAAAAGACCTTTAGCCATAACATAAATACCGTTTAGCTTAACTATAATTGACCACAGCCTAAATTAAAAATCACTTTTCATTACATATGCTTGAAGGGTTTAAATAATTAGGGATTTAACACTTTACCAAAATTAACCAGATAACCTATTATTGTTACCGGCTCAATGTGCAACTTAATGGTTAAGTATACTTTTTTTTCAAAATGTCATATGTTTCGCAGGTGTACCCTCTTAATATCAAAAATGTTGTTTCTGGCCTCTTATGTCGGTTACATCAGCATCAATACCCTGTTCGTGATGTAAATGCATTATCAAAGATACATCTTCTAAAATAGATTTGAAAACAAATGCGTATGCTTGATCTTGTTTTTGACGATGCTGCAAAGCAGCTCGTCTAAGTTATCATACCATAAAAAAATTCTTCACAATTGCGACCTATGTAAAAGACCGAGCCAGTCCGATTGAGATAGCCCGATTTTTCTAATCGGCATACCTCGCTTATTATCATTGATAAAGATAAAAGAAGCTCAGCTATAAATAGCACAGCATATTCTGGGAAAAAGATTTAATAAAAGTTTGGAAACGTTAATTATAAATCAGTTATATTCAATCCGTTATATGTTTATAGATCAATGAAACAACTATGCATTGTATGTATGGTATTTGACATTTGTAGTGATTCTTTAAATAAATTGCGAATGAAAACATGTATAATTAACGTTTTACGCGATCATGAGTGTAAAGAAAACGAATTATTTCAAACCTGCCATTTGTAAACGTTGTAGTGAGTATGGTATATAAACAGCATAATAGCCTTATATTATATATGAAACTAGCTCTTATGCGTTCTCTTTCTCATTTTGCATATTTAATAAACTTTTCAAACAGAAATTACAGAGCCACATCAGTGCACATACTTTGTTCGATAATTTATTCGTTTGTTGGATAGTGTTTGCTGTTTTAAACACATATTAGGTCATATCGCTGAGATTTATTCAACCTTACCATGTGTTCATGGGCGAACTCACGTATTCAAGTACTCTTACGTTTATGTGCTCATAACTAATTTCGGGAATCATTGTCTGTCTGTCTGTCTGTCTGTCTGTCTGTCGGTCTGGGTGTCTGTGTGTCTTGGTTTGTGTTTGTGTGTACTCGTATGTCTAACTTTTTGTTTTGGTGTGTGTCTGGGTGTGTGTGTGTCTGTGTGTGTGTGTGTGTGTGTGTGTGTGTGTGTGGTGTGTGTGTGTGTGTGTGGTGTGTGTGTGTGTGTGTGTGTGTGTGTTGTGTGTGTGTGTGTGTGTGGTGTGTGTGGTGTGTGTGTGTGTGTGTGTGTGTGTGTGTGTGTGTGTGTGTGTGTGTGTGTGTGTGTGTGTGTGTGTGTGTGTGTGTGTGTGTGTGTGTGTGTAGTGTGTGTGTGTGTGTGTGTGTGTGTGTGTGTGTGTGTGTGTGTGTGTGTGTGTGTGTGGTGTGTGTGTGTGTGTGTGTGTGTGTGTGTGTGTGTGTGTGTGTGTTGTGTGTGTGTGTGTGTGTGTGTTGTGTGTGTGTGTGTGTGTGTGTGTGTGTGTGTGTGTGTGTGTGTGTGTGTGTGTGTGTTGTGTGTGTGTGTGTGTGTGTGTGTGTGTGTGTGTGTGTGTGTGTCTGGGTGTGTGTGTGTGTGTCTGGGTGTGTGTGTGTGTGTGTCTGGGTGTGTGGTGTGTGTGTCTGGGTGTGTGTGTGTGTGTCTGGTGTGTGTTTGTGTGTCTGGGTGTGTGTGTCTGTCTGTCTGTCTGTCTGTCTGTCTGTCTGTCTGTCTGTCTGTCTGTCTGTCTGTCTGCTGTCTGTCTGTCTGTCTGTCTGTCTGTCTGTCTGTCTGTCTGTCTGTCTGTCTGTCTGTCTAAAACATGTCAGAGAAACTTCCTATGTCGGTTGTACAAAAGGAAATAACTCTGAAAACATTGAAGCAAAATTTATTGTTCTTATGCACTGCACTTCAACTCTTTCTGATAGCTTCCTGTTAACGAGGTTTCGAGTTATTGAGTTAATTAGCAAGGGCACTATCTGCCCTTGGAATTTAACATCGTAAACAAAATTAACAGCCCTTGACAAGAATGATGCGTACATATAATAAAGGGCAATAACTCTTTAAAGATAGAATCAAGATGTAATGTATTACCATTTACATTTTCACTCGTTTAGATCGATCCACCTTTTAAGTTTTAAGTTGCTTCCTCTTAATGTTTTTGGAATAAGCGTTGGGTTACAGTAAAGAAATAACAAATGTACAATACGAACAAAAAAGTGAAAGCATGAGCACGGTGCCTTTACCAAGTGCCTTTTTAAGATCTGTGTTTGGAGATTAAAACGCGACCCAGTTAACATTTGTAATGATGCCTTTTTAAATATTTCACATTTTTTAATGGATAAAGTGAAGAGCCCGCTCATTCGTGAGAGTTTTGAGAGTTTTCTATAGGTATCATGATCTTCTGCAACAAATAAGCATTTGTTCAGTAAAGTGAAACCGCGCGTTTGTAATATGAAGTCCCCACACTGATCCGACATGTTTCTTACCGTTCAAACGCTCGGTTGCACTTTACTGAAAACATACTTATTTGTTTAAAAATATCACGATGCGTATAAAAAAAAGCTCTTACGAATAGGCGGGCTCTCCACTTTATGCTATAAAAAATTATGAAATATTTAAAATCCTTAACAATTTTCACTGGGCCGCCCTTTATTCTCCCAACACAGACCCGAAAAAGTCACGTGGTATAGGCACCGTGATGAGTTTTGGGTCTTGAGAAAGACACTCCGGGAAAGGTATTGGTCGGCGGAACGTAAGCAGTCAACCGGTATACAATCCATTTTTATTCACGGTTTACAAACGATCAGTTAGTCTTGTGATCTGATAAATACATAGCACAATCTCGGAATAACGATGACCGCCAAAGACGAACAGTAGTCCGTTAAATTGCATAATTAAATATGAAAAGTGGCGTTTTCTCGATTTGTATATGCCGAATACAATATTAATTTGTGTCGAGAAAACAATAGTTATATAATTATTAACATGATTTAACTGATAACATACACATATTCTCTACATACGAATACACTTTATTCATTACACCATCAAATATAGACGCCCCACTACCGACGAGCGCCGCAGACGACGTGGACCTTTACCATCCCAAGCCCGAACGTGGTCGTGATGACTCTGGGGTCGTTAATGACATTGTTGGAAAAGGCAAGTAGTGCCTCTGTTTTCAGACCAATCTAATCGTATATACGAAATAGTTACAGGTGCAAATTTTTAATATTTCCATTTGTTTTCAGGGAAAATTTTGAAGTTTATATTCAACTGTTTATTCGATGATATGCGATGTACGATATGCATGCAGTTTCAGATACATGTACATACATATGAAACACCAATAAAGCTAAAACTGCACATCTATGACAGTTTCAAAAACAGACAACAATACTTTCGTGTATGTTTATGCAATAGTTTAAGAAATCGGAAATAGTTTCAGATGCGCACCACTTATCGTATCACAAACAAATGGCAAATAAGTATATCAATTAAAAATATAACAATACATATTAAAAATTATCAACAGCATTGTACACGGTTTTTCTCAAAGTTTTAAAGAAAACATGGATATAAGCGATTTGTTTGAAATTTATTTTAAATGAATGAATAGTTGTAAATGTATGTTGCGTGGGTGGTTTCAGAGCTTGCCAAAGAATTACGACAACTCTTGATGAAGAGCGAGTTAGATGCCTTTTCAGAGGTGATGAAAATGGTTCATTTTATTAAATAATAAAGCATTGCTTTTTACGTGTATATGAAATCATACTGTATTGATATTACCATGTAGTTTTGCATCGTGCTACGTGGATTTTTATTTATACTGAACAAGCTTCTATATAATTGTATGTATTGCCTAAATGGAAGATAAACAAGTAGCATACAAGTCGCACTGTATGTCTGTATATTACGAGTGTCCGACGTCTCCGGTTGAACATACCTGTCAGAGCTATATAGTTGACCATAAATTGATTTATTATAAAAAATACTTGGCACATATGTTAATTTAAGGGATCTGTTAACGGTTTAGAAAAAAAAACACAAAACCGAAAACAATCGTTTCAGATTTGCACATTTTCCTTGCAGTTATGTTATTTTCGAGGTAACTATAATACTAAACAGTTACCATGCTCTAAAAAAATTCATTACATGCATGTTTTACGATTTAAAAATCTGAAAATTATTAAGCGTTACAAATGCGAAACGATTGAATAATTTGGAAAGTTTTGTTGTTATCGTTATATTTCGTGACACTACCTGGATTGCGTATTTGAAATATAAAGATCCACATAATGTATATCAGCATGGAGTGGTTTAAGCGTTACACTTTTACTCAAAGAATCAGTGGTTCGAGCCCAGGATTTGAGGCGTTTTTCTCTCTATTTATTTTTATCTTGTTTTATTCTGTGATTAAGTTTTGTTCCGATGTTTATATTTATCAATTTAAAGCTTCTAATTACACATTTCAAAACATGTCAAAACCTGTAAACAAGTTCATTTAACCATAAAAAGAGAATGTGTTTCGTGTAACGCCCGTCTCCTTACGTCAATTTTCAATATATTACCTAGAGGTAAAACGTAAAATTTGCCATCAACCAGTGTGACAGTGCCTGTCTATGCCATAACTTTGCCATAGATATATGAATTTTAAATAAATAACTTGGCACAATTGTTACCCATCTTAAAACGACGTTTCAAGCGTACCACCCGTCCACTTACCTTTAATATCACGGTTACACTGATATCAAAGGTGCAATATGGCTATAAAAAGCTGCTCCTGACTGTAACCGTTTTTAGTTGGTCGCGTTAGCGGCCGACTAAATTTACAGAGCATATTTTGCAAATCAGTATATGCTTACAAGCCTCGAGTACGGTAAGAACCTGCAACTCATTCTGCTAGGGACGATTACCGCTGCCTGTCTGCAGCAGACGACAAATGATTCTGCTCTAGCGGTGAGTGTATATACCAGCTTGTAAGACGACATTTGCCAGTCTCGTGTTAATCATTGAAATCCTTACATATTGGCTGCTTTCAGCGGGAAAACGGGGCTTAATGCACGTCAAATAAGATTAGCCTGTGCACACTGATTAGCATGTGCAATGCGTACAAGCTACTCAAGGACGACATCAGCGAACAACTTCAGTGCCTTCAGCGCTTTGATTTTATCATGCACTTAGAAAACCACAAAATGACCCCCAGCAGGATACGTCTTGTCGCTTGTACAAGTCTCCCAACCCTAAAATGTCAAAAGACCAATTTGGCCATAAAAGCGGCATGTCCTATGGACACGTGTCTTGCTTCAATCCGTTTTTCAAAGTGCTATCATCATGTGCTATCGCGTTTCTTTAATTGTGAATACCTAATAAATGTACCATAATTAACTGTATCCTTAAAAGTATATTTGAAGAATTTCTACCGTTTATAAGGATTATTTAAATGATACATTATGTGTTTCAATAACAGAAACTTCATCTTCGTCGTCAGGAGAGACAATCAACCAAAACGTACGCCCTGGAAATCCTTGTCGGAGCTGACCCTTCCGTCTGGAAAAAGTATGGAGTACATGGTCTTGCTCGTAAATTGCAGAGTTCCTTATTTAGAAAGGCCTTTACTATTGAATATGGCATGACGTTCCCTTACACATCGGCTCATAAGATTTTAACTAATGAAAACAGTAATATTACCAAACAAACGCTCTTCTTTTAGAGTAATTTATGCAATTAATAACTGATTTAGATATTGTTCTTTTGTGGTTTTAGGCCATTTTATTACTCTAATGTTTCGTTTTTTGTTCAGCTCATTACATTTACGAAGTTTTGTTGCAACGATTGAGCAATATACAGTTGATAAATAATATATATTTTTATCACATGCTATACCCAGTTTCCCATGTAATACAACATTTACATTTTTTTTTATTACACGTGTGTAATACATACGATATATGACGCCAGTCAATTGTTCCATGTGTTTGTATAAGTCGAGTTGCTTGTGTGATGACGTATCTCACGAGAGGCGGAGCCTCGAGTGTGATACAAAATAGCGCAAGCCACGAGACTGATACAAACACTTGTAACAATTGACTTGCGTAATATTCCTTTTATTATATACAACTTTGAATCATTGAAGTTAAAAAAATTGTGTTTAAGCGTTCATTTTTAACCAAGAATGCTCTTATATTTTTTTGCATTCAAAGCGACGTCATTTAAAGTAGTCCGGCTAGTATGGTAATACGGAATTGGAAAACTCGCGAGTAGCACAATACGGGTATTATTTCTGTGCAGTTTTATTTTACAGATTGATACAACTTGTATTTTTGGGGGAGTATAAAGCAGGTATATAATAAAAAAATGAAAAGTTTTCATTGGCTTAGTTTTCGTTTATTGGCCTATCGCATTTTGTTATTTTGCTGAAATGACGTTGCAACGTCAAATGACGTCACGAAATGTAAACAACACTCGTCCAGGAAATTTGTTTTTTGTTTAAGCGAGTTCTGACTATGTTTGCAGGTACTATGCAAAAGCTGTTGGAACGGCCACTTTGACTAAGGATCAGGCAACTGAGTTGTTCATCCGGAAGCGTTTCTCTCACATCATTAACGGGGTAGGATATATAGGGCGTTCGTGCGTGTTTGTGAATGTGTGCACGTTTGTTTCGTAGTAGAACGCTTAGAGTACACCGGGATCTTCTCCATATGACCTCGCCCTCATGGTTTTTTTATTAATGTTACTGATGGCAGAAGACGCCCCATTCCAGAAATTATTGACTTATCATGTCTTTAAGAACGCGGTGGCATATAAAACACTGCATTTGTGTAAAACGTCTAATGCGAACGATGATAAATAAGTCGGATGTGAATGCGAATCGAACTGTGCTATTCACGGATCGTGAAGCCAATTCGTTACCACAGATCTATGTCTACTTGACTGACTTCTTCATATACATAATTATACAAATTTACTCATGAATGCTCGGGCGAAATGTTTTGCTATATTGCTACTGTCCAAGGCCAAAGCGCATGTGGAGTTTCAAGCCAATCGGTCAATTCTTTGATGAATTATTAATCGGAAACAAATTTCACTCCAAGTTCAATAGGGGTCATCTACTGTCCACAGCCAATGCACATGTGAAGTATCAAGCCAATCGGTGAATCAGTTGACGAGTTATTGATAGGAAAGGATTGTACTTTTGATGTGTATCAGTGACCTTGACCTTTGAACCAATGACGTAGATAATCCCTTTAAATGTTGATTTCTCTCTAAAAAATAAATTTTATTGTGAATCAATTGAATGACATTTATATCCATCATGAAGGTCTCCGGTATATACAGTGAGAACTGTACTTACTGGATTCGGTGTACGGTCTTTGCTGTCCGTGTTATTATCGACCTTCATGCCGTAAATTTTTATAATTATGTATATGAAGAAGTCAGTCAAGTAGACATAGATCTGTGGTAACGAATTGGCATCACGATCCGTGAATAGCACAGTTCGATATAACTCTCGGAAATAACTCTCAATGTAGAGATAATTTTCTCTCAATGATGGATAACGATAAAGATCTGTCAGCCTGTCTTACAAAGAAAGCAGATAATGCTGAGGACATTGGTTTCAATCTAAATCAATCACAAATCAATTATTTCCGGTAGCCATCTTGGGTACTTCCGTTCCACTCAACCGTGTCAAAGATAATTACCTGGTGAACTCGTCTATATTGGCGTCAATACTTCCTCCAGGCAAACTATCAAGGTATAAAACTTTGATACTACCAACACAATGCACAATCCTGATTCGAGGTACAAAACAGGATCAATAGGGATTAAGAATTATTCCCCGATGTTAAACTTGTGAACACTCGCTCACGAAAGCTAGATCGATGAGATATTTGTCGCGAAAATATATTTCATGCTCTAAAAAGTAGTATATGAAATATATTTATCCTAGAGCATTATATACAAGCACACTTTCCACCTTTTATATCACGCAACCACAAAAAGATTGATCCAAAAATATGAAACAGAACGTATAATCCTCGTATTTCCAGAGCAGATTCAAAACACGTCCGATCACTTCCTATCACACTATGTGCCATCAAATGTGTGACACGCATTCGGACTATTGTCAAAATGTCAATATGTAAACTAGTCCCGCACTCTGGATCAGCAGACGAGTTATTGCTTAAATCTCAAGGTGGATTCCGGAGATAGTTGATATAAAAATTATCATGATTGCTAGTCCCATGAGATAAAATCAAATCTTGTTAGTCCCAAAGCGGCCCTTTAAGGTGCATACCCACTCGCCATGTAAATAGAGCATAATACGCTAAATAGGCTGTATGTGACGCCGACAATAATTAAAACCCCGGGTCGAAACTAGATCAGCCCGGCAGGCAGCCGACGGGAGTTCAGCTTGCACTAGGTCGCTTCCGGAGGATAACTTTTGTTTGTCCGAAAGGGGCCCTCCAAGGAGCATACCCACTTGCTATGCACATAGAGAAAAATTCGTTAAATAGGCTGAAGGTGACGCATGCCCTTATTACAATCCCGGGCCGAAACAAGATCATCCCGACAGGCAGCCATCAGTAGTAACGCTTGCACTTGGTCGCTTCCGGGGGATAACTCTTATTTGTCCGAAAAGGGCCCGTAAAGGTGTATACCTACTCGCCATGTAAATAGAGCATAATACATACGCTAAATAGGCTAAAGGTGACGCTGAAGACCCTTAGTTAAAACTCCGCTCGAAACTAGATCAGCCTGACTGGCAGCCGACGGGAGTTCAGCTTGCAATAGGTCGCTCCCGGAGGATAATTCATGTTAATTCGAAAAAGGCGCTTAAATGTTAACAACTCGCCATAAAAATAGCGCATACGAGTATTACGCTTAATAGACCGTACGTGACGCCAATCCTAATTACCCAAGGCCGAAACTAGCTTAGCCCGACAGGCGACCGACGAGAGTTCAGCGTGCACAAGGTTGTTTCCTTATGATAACTCTTGTTTGTCTTAAAGCTGCCCTTAAAGGTGCATAACCACTCGCCATGTACATAGCAAATAATACGCTGAATAGACTGTATGTGACGCCGACCATAATTTTAACCCCGGGCTGAAATTAGATTAGCCCGACAGCGAGCTGACGGGAGATCGGCGTGCACTGCATCGCTTTCGGGGAATAACTCTTGTTTGTCCGAAAGCGGCCATTAATTAAAACCTCGGGCCGAAACTGGATCAGTCCGACAGGCAGAGGAAGTGAGTTCAGCGTGCAATATGTCGGTTCCGGGGGGTTACTTTTGTTTGTCCGAAAGCGGTCCTTTAAGGTGCATACCATCTCGAAATGTTAATAGCGCATCATACGCTAAATAGGCTGTATGTGACGCCGACCAAAATTAAAACCCCGGGCCGAAGCTAGATCAGACAAACTCTTGTTTATCCGCAAGCAGCTCGTAAAGGTGCATATCCACTCGCAATGTAAATAGCTCATCATACACAAAATAGGCTGTATGTGACGCCGACCCTAATTAAAACCTCGGGCCTTAACTAGTTTAGTCCGATAGGCAGCCGACGTAAGTTTAGCGTGCACTAGGTCGCTTTGGTTAACAAACTCTTGTTTGTCTGCAAGTGGCCCTTAAAGAGCATGCCCACTCTTAATATAAATAGCGCATACTACGCTAAATAGTCTATATGTGACGCCGACCCGTATTAAAACCCCAGGCCGAAATTAGATCAGTCCGAAAGGCAGCCGACGGGAGGGCAGCGTTAAATAGGTCGCTTCCGGGGTATAACTCTTGGTTGTCTAAAAGAGGCTCTTAAAGGTGCATACAAACTCGTTGTGCAAATGGCTTGTCAAAAGCCTGCTTAACAGGCTGTATATTTTATCATATTTAAATTTTGCTAAAAATGCAAAATAGGTTGAGCATGAATTATGATGCTATTTAGCCTGAAAAGGTTAATCTTATATAAGTTTCAACCTATTTAATAAACTTTCAAAAAAGGCGTATTTAGGCGAATAGGCTTCTTATATGGCTAATTGATTATGTGTCAACCTATTTAATTAACTCGCTATGTAGACTGAATAGGCTGATCAATAGGCTTAAAGGGGCCTTTTCACAGATTTTGGCATTTTTTTAACTTATTCATTAAATGCTTTATATTGATAAATGTAAACATTGGATCATAAAAGCTCCAGTAAAAAATCAAGAAAAAAATTAAAAAAGGAAAAGAATATTGCCCGGAGCAGGTTTCGAACCAGTGACCCCTGGAGTCCTGCCAGAGTCCTGAAGTAAAAAAACGCTTTAGCCTACTGAGCTATGCCGCCGAGTACACAATTAGACGTATTTTATACCTTATATAAGCAATCTTCGTAGTTTCACAAAATTTAACGACAAAAACAGAACTCTCCAAATTATTCAATCGTTTCGCGTTGCAACGCTTTATAATTTTTAGGTGTTAAAATCGTCAAAAGATGCATATAATGGCTATATTAGAGCATGGTTAATGTTCAGTATTACTGTTTCCTCACAAATATCATAACTAAAACGAAAACTTACGAATCTGAAACAACTTTTTTCAATTTTGTCAATTTACCAAAGCGTGAAAAGATCCCTTTAAAGTGAATAATACGATGTTTGTCTCCACCTATTTAGGTTTTCTAAATAGCCTAAATATGATGTATGTTTCAATCTATTTGATATAATTTTTAAATAGACTGAATTAACTGGAAAGATTGCTTAATAGGCTTAAAAGGCTAAAAAGGGTGTATGTTTAAATATATGTACTAAACTTGCAAAATTGGCACTATAGGCGGAAAATACTGCTAAATATGCTAATTAGATCGTATTTTTAGCATATGTACCAAACTTGCTAAATAGGCTAAATAGGCTGGAAAGGCTGCTAAATATGCTAAATATGCTAAGTATGATGTATTTTCCAACCTATGTAGTGAACTTGTCAAAAGGCTAAATAGGCTGAAAAGGGCCCTAAATGGGCTTTATAGGCTACATAGGATGCGTGTTTCAACCTATGTACTAGATTTGTTAAATAAGCAAAGAGACTGAAAATGTTGTAACTAGGCGAAAAAGGCTAAATAGGATATATGTTTCAACCTATGTACTAAACTTGTTAAATAGGCTAAATAGGCTGAAAAGGGTGCTAAATACGCAAGATAGGCTAACTAGGTATGCATGTGTCAACCTATGTACTAAACTTGTTAAATATGCTAAATAGGCAGAAAGGAGTGCTAAATAGGCTAAATGTGATGCATGTGTCAACCTATGTACTTAACTTGTTAAATATGCTGAATAGGCAGAAAAGAGTGCTAAATAAGCCAAATGTGATGAGTGTGTCAACCTATGTACTTAACTTGTTAGATAGGCTAAATAGGCTGAAACGGGTGTTAAATAGGCTAAGTAAGCTAGAATGCATGGTTCAACCCATGTACTCAACTTGCTGAATAGGCTAAATAAGCTGAAGAGGGTGTTAAACAGGATAAATATGCTAAAAATGATGCATGTGTCAACTTATTTACTTAGCTTGTTAAATATGCTTTACATGCTGAAAAGGGTGCATAATAAACTAAATAGGCTAAAAAGGATGTATGTCCTAACCTAAGTACTAAACTTGCTAAATTTACTTAATAGGCTAAATAAGGTGCTTAATAGGCTAAATATGCTAAAAAGAATGCATGTGTAAACCTATATACTTAACTTGTAAAATAGGCTAAAAAGGCTGATAGGGGTGTTAATTAGGCTAAATAGCATGCATGTATTCAACTATGTACTTAACTTGTTAAGTATGCTAAAGAGGCTAAAAGGATGCTAAATAGGCTAAATAGGATGCATGCGTCAACCTAATTTCTTCACTTGTTAACAAGGCTAAATAGTAAATAGGCTGAAAAGGGTCCTCAATAAGCTAAATAGGATGCATTTTCAACACATGTTCTTAACTTGCTAAATATGATGAATAGGGTGCTAAAAAGGCTAAGTAGGATGCATGTGCCAACCTATGTACTTAACTTGTTAAATAGGCTAAAAAGGCTGAACAGGGTGATAAATAGGCTAAAAAGGCTATATATGATATATGTTTTAACATTGTACTAAACTTGTTAAATAGGCTAAGTAGGGTGTATGTGTCAACCTATGTACTTTACTTGTTAATTAGGCTAAATAGGCTGAAAAGGGTGTTAAATAGGCTAAATAGGCTAAATAGGATGAAAGATTTAAACCTATGTACTAAACTTGCTAAATAGGCTAACTTCACACACGTTTAAAAAGCCCGCACTGTGAAGTAATTAAACTTTGCGTAAACATTAAATGACATATGGTGGTTGGTGAAATTTCCAAACATGTGCTTAATTGTGAAGCAGTTTACTCTTGATTTAAATATATATGGTATTTTGTAAGCAATACCTTTTATTTTTGCAGCAAATCGAACGCAATGAACAGCCAATAGTGACAGTATAAATCACACGTCATTTCATCATATAAAAACGACTTGTAATGACCAACATTTTGATATGCTTTAGTACCTGCCGAGAAGATCTTATTTCATAGAAAATGAAACTTCATGGACGATACAAATATTAATTTATCAAAGCACTACTTACTTATTCCTCTTATATTATCATTGATTTTTTTGCCCCAAATAACAGCCTCTAACATGCTGTTTCCCAATTACAAAAAGTAAAAAAGGTTGTTTCCCCCCTGGCAAAAAGTACAATGTAACATTTTTTCGCCAAAATATGAACTTTCGCAATAAAATTAATAATTGGTTTATTGATTTTATTATACATCAATTGAATTCACCAGCATTATAGAATATAAATTTCAGAAAGCAGTAAAACATGTTCTTATAAACAATTGGTATTTATAATAATATTGATAATGTTATTTTCTTCCAATTACATGGTCTGTCACGCTTTTTTGGCCAATCATAAAGACACAGGCTGTAAAATATAAAGCAAAAAAAACTGAGTATAGTTTTCAAAGCAATATAATTGAAAGCATTATGCAATATACGTTATAACATCAATGCTGTTTACGTAACCAACAAACAATTTCAACAAGATACCACTTGCTTTAACAAGTCATCATGAGGTAAGAGACAACCCGTGTCAAGAGACCGCTTTTAAGATAAACCGTTCCATGTCTATTTAGGTTTGTATCTTTATATAACCACTTTAAATTGTCAGTATTACGGCAAGACTTATAGGTATCAACTATATAAAGCTTGGGTTGTTGAAAAAAGGTTTTGTAAAACAGTTCTGCCTATAACAGTTGACAAATAGACATGCAGGGTTGATATTTTAGGCAGACAGTGACATGCCTAGATGAGTTTAAATTACAATAGTTTAACATTACAAACAGGCAGGTAAATTTATTCAAAATAAAATTAAACATCACACACATTTAATTAATTGAGCACTTTATTATACTTTCATATACTTTGGTTGGGAGATAAAAATGTATTTTGTGGCACTATTTAAATAAAAGGATTTTTTTAAGTAAACTGTTGATAATTGATCTTAGCGTTGTTTGAAATGTTCTGGGGGCACTTGCATGCTATTTGTTTCATGTAAATATTGTAAACCGACAAATCAAGGGCAATAAATCTCATTTTCAGAATTCAGCTTGTTAGAACAGTTTGAAATATAGACCAATGGTGATGTATATTTTTATATATAGATACCTTTGAACTGATTACATAAATGGAACATTAACTATTAGTAACAGGATTTTTTTTAAATTTATTATTATAAATTTATGCCTATTTTTTAAATTCAATGTGCATAAAACAAATGATTTTCTTTGATTACGAATTGAAAGTTCATGAACCAAATGTTTTAAATTATTTTTAAGTTCATTAACTACACAGATACGTGAGGTTAGGGAGTACACATTTAGAAAGTTCCTTAATTACAACAAGTTTGTTATTAACCCTTTTTTCGTTTCATGAGCTGTTTATTTAAGTGATATTATGGGAATTTTTTACTGTTGTATTGAGCTGAAAAGAATTATGTAAAATGTAGTAACTGACCAATAATCTGCGACTCATCTTGCTACCAGTTGTTTATAAAAATAAATATATTGTATTCGATATTTTCCATGACTGTCCAAGTCCTCTTAGCCGAGCGGAATTGTCTTTTTATTAGGATCTGAGTTAGTATCCGTGTGTCGTATGAATAGATATCGTTGCAGGAAATTAAAATGATTCGAAAAATACAATTGTGCCTTTGTGTCGTATGAAAGAATCTGCACTAAAATTAAATTTAGATCCATTTCTGTCGTCAGTTATTAAACGAAAGAACGCAAGTACGGTTGATATTCCAATGCATCATTTTTCTCTTTCCCGGGATATTGTTTTAGTATGCTAAGTGTATATGATGTGAAAACACCAAAATCAAACAACGGTTGCGATAGAAACCTATAAACATAGCATATACTATTAGATGCGTCTAATGTCACTTTAACTACAACGATTGTTCATCAAAACATCATGTACTCATGCACTCTTTTTTTGCCGTAACATTGACCAGCGTAGGCTGCCAGTGCTCCAAATGACGGTAAACTTTACTTGATGTTGGTATATCATCTTTACAGGATTGAAAAGATTTGCTTTATGTCACGGAAATAGTTGGGTATTTTGTTTCACCTTTACACATGCAGATTTGTATGATAATCTGACATTTGATAAAGTAAATCCTGATCTGAATATGTCTTTCAGTAATGAATAACTTTGTGAATACAAATGAGTGTAATTTTATATGAATACTGTTAATTTATGCAGTTTAGCTGACAAAGATGAAACACACTAAACAGTATCAATGGAATGAAGTAAGTGAATATTCTTTGTGAGGTTTACTTTAATTTCCATAATTGGAATGTATACAATAATTAGATATCTAAAAACTGTGTTTCTCTGTATTCATAATTTAAGCGATCTTCACGTATATATGACAACTTAATTGTCTCACGGCATATCTTTTTCAGGTCTGCAGAAATGATATACTCTGAAGTCAAATCGGTCACATTTTCAAACCACAATCTGAGATCAGTCTTTTCAATGTGTCAATAAAGCCTACTATCTATTTCATGTGTTTGCATTTAAACATATTTTAATGTTCGCTTGTTGTAAAACCATTAGTTTCATAATATCATAATATCATATCCGTAACTTTAAAATGGGTTAACATACGTTAAAAGAGGCATATCAACTGTATTTCACTGAAATTTAAAAGCATACATGAAAACAAACCCTAATGTCTTTGTTCACATACTTATTAGTCAAGCTATAAGATCGTGTTTAATACGGGCAAAAGCCCGATGGGCGTTTACCGTTTATTTGTATCACTTTTCTGAAATACAAATTTACTTATCTGATAGGGTATTGAAGTCAAATATTTCCTGCCGCGTCGTCTGTTTTCGCGATGCATAGGCAGTTTACTTGACCGATGTAGCAACACAGACACCTCGACAAACGCCATATTGCATGTATTTGCATACCTCAATAAAAATACGACAAGAAATGTATTATTTTGTAGGTAATGGTACTCTATATCCTTGCATTATACGATTTTCTACGATCAAAAAACGTCTGTTTGCCTTCCTGTGTGACACTTTCTGTTTCCCATAATGCATTGCAAATTGAAAATTGCTCTAGATGTTGTTAACAAAATCTTAAAAAAGATAACCCGTCTAAATTATTTGCGTACTTCCGGTTTACAATATCGAATAAGATTAGTTTCGAATTAACTTCTTCAATGAACCCAATATTCTATAGTTAATATTATCCCTTTACATAAATAAACAATTGTTTAAAAGTTTTATTTGTTCACAACATGAACGGCCGCGTTTCTTTCGTCGACAACTATACATGTTTGTGTGACGTCACTGCTTTCGTCAATACGTCATTAAGAAGTGAAAATTGAAACTGACATACTCTGGTGGATGTTTACATTGTTGAAATTTAAGGTAGCGCACCTCTAATGATTTTCCCGCGATTTATTTTACGATCATTGCCGATCTTCAATGATCGCTTATTTCCGAGAGATGCATTTTATTTTTTTCAAACTTCGAATTTTTATATGTGTTTGACCTTTGACTTAGTGACCCCAATTAATAGCATCATCTACTGTCCAAAGCCAATGCACATGTGAAGTATCAAGCCAATCGGTCAATTCGTTGACTAGTTATTGATCGGAAATGATTTTCACTCTTAGTGTGATAGTGACCTTGACCTTTGACCTAGTAACCCCATGTTCAATAGGGGTCGTCTACTGTCCATGGCCATTGCACATGTGTAGTATCAAGCCAATCGGTCAATTCGTTACGAGTAAAATTGATCAGAAACGAACTGGTCTACCGACATTCAGACTGGTCTACCAACAGGTCTACCGACATTCAGACTGGTCTACCGACAAGTCTACCGACAGACAGCCAGCAAAACAATAAACCCCTTCATCTTCAAAGAGGGGCATACAAAGTAATGGAAAATTTCTTATGGTACTAAAAGTATAGATATAATATTACATAATTACGTCTAGAGCATGAAATGCACAGTTGTGGATGAGAAAATCACCAAAATGGTGTCTTATTTCAAATTTACATAAACAAACAACATAATTATTCCATATAATTTAAATGTTTTGCATCTGTAACAGTTTATACCTATCAATTTCAAATAATTCATAATGGACGCTGTATTTTCATATGTGTCTATGTCATTAATGGTATTTCTTTCCCTAATTCATAGTGTTTTTAATTTTTTGAATCAGTGACACAAAGTTGAAAATGGTAATTGATACAATCTGTGAACAAGTAACTTAAAAGTAAAATAAATACTCAAAATGAACGAATATTAATGTTCGGATATTGTAGCTGGAAATTCACATGGAATATATCGTGACACAAAAAATGAGCATTTTGTATCGCGTTAAATCAATGTTACCAAACCACATCTACTGTTGAAATTTTGGCTATTGCTATAAGAAACACACATTTTTATGTGTTAACTTTATTTTTCTAAATATTGAACAAAATATTCGTTGATTTTGAGTAATTATGGGCTTTTAAGTATGGGCATAATACACCTTGTGTGGCATATATAATTGTTGTGTATATCTGGAAATGTTAAATAATTTAACACATATCAGATCACTCTGTTGAGGCAATTAGTAACAGGCAACACCTGTACCAAAAGCTCAAATATGGCTGTAGTGATGCTTATGCTGTACTTTCAAGTAAGGACTAATCCAGCATGTTTAAATTAAGTTGCGTCATACGATCACAGTTGTGCGATGCGCAACCCCTGTGTCTGTAGATTTAAGGTTATAAAGCCATCAGGTCATGGGTAAAATATGCAAGATACAGATTGCTTTTCGCTTTTCAATAAGTAAACAATAAATACAACGTGCATCGGTGTCTATGACATATGTTGTATGCAATATTTGACATCTTATATTTTTATAACATCTTTATTTTGTATAACTAGAGTGGAGTCGTTTAATGGATTGATATTTAACAATTAATAGGGTACATTTCATATTAAACACGCCTAGTATTGTTTTATTATCGCTTCATAAAACGACTCCGCTGAATTCAGTTCAACAAAATATGTGCGCTGATATTTTTTATGTCCCCCCCAGTCTATACTGAGGGACATATTGTTTTTGGCCTGTCTGTTTGTTGCTTTGTTTGCGTCAAACTTTAACATTTGCCATAACTTTTGCAATATTGAAGATAGCAACTTCATATTTGGCATGCATGTTTATCTCATGGAGCTGCACATTTTGAGTGGTGAAAGGTCAAATTAAAGGTCATCCTTCAATGTCAAAGGTCAAATATATGGGGGACATAGTGCTTCACAAACACATCTTGTTTAATATTGTTAATTTAAGTACCCCATGGTATGTAAAGCATCGCACAACATTTTGAATTATCACGCAAGAGAGCGTGTTGTACACCTCTGCCATACAGTTCTGGCATCTCCAGTTTAAACCAATTAATTTGGTACATCCTACTCCGATTACAGTCTTCAAAAGAAACAATGTCTAGATCTCTTTGCTGATATGTTAATATGTGTAAAATGTTTTATTTTAAGAAGATTTGACGACATATGATGCTATAGGTACAGCATCAAAATGAAATAACTATTTGGCAAAAGCCGGTAAAAAAGTTTTTTTAAATTATCAATGTTTAAATGGTGAACAAATTAATAGATATGATGAAACAGATTTTCGATCATAGTTTTATGATGGATGATATATTATTGCATGTTTGCTTTAAAAAAACCCACATGTGTTTAATCCTAGAAGGCACCTAGCCAGTCATTAAAAGCATGATAACAAAAGCAAGTTATAGAGTATAAACCGATGTTGCATGTTAATTGGTGTGTATTTTTAAAATTGCTGATTTTGTCCTTTGTTGAGCGGCCCAAATGGGACCCGTATGGGACCCATATGGGCTGCATATTATTTGCTTATGCATTGATTTTTTATTTTTGGGTAAAATATTAGAAGTTTAGATCAAGTTAGTCATACATGCGTTTTAAGAAATAAGTTTTTGATCAAATAAATAAAAGTTTACATCTTTTTCCTGATAGCGAAATAATATGGGACCTATATGGGACCCTTATGGGCATCTCCATATGGGCTAGCCCATATAGGTCCCAAATGACCCCATTATGGGACCCGTATGGGCTGCATATTATTTGCTTATGCATTGATTTTCTATTTTTGGGTAAATATTAACAGTTTAGATCAAGTTAGACATACATACGTTTTAAGAAATGAGTTTTTAATCAAATAAATAAAAGTTTCCATCTTTTTCCTGATAGCGCAATAATATGGGACCTATATGGGGCCCTTATGGGCATTCCCATATGGGCTAGCCCATATAGGTCCCAAATGACTCCCATATGGGCTTACCCATATGGGTTTGCCCAGAAGCAGCCCATATGGGACCCATATGTGCATGTTTGCTGGGGAGAAATACTCGGACGAGCATAGGGCTGGATTATTTTTTGGTGTTATGTAATATTCAAAGTATAACAAGATTGAGTTGTAATTATTAGTATTGTTCCTTCTGTTTATTATACTAAAGTAACGACGAAATTACAATCGCAATCCACCCCTGGATAAAAAATCTTGTTTAGTATAAAAATACAGTAGCTTATTTAGTCTTACGGATGAACGGACATGCGGACGGCGCACAGACTTACAAATTTAAAACCGGCTGTTACTATTGACCGTGTAGGGGAGGAAACCGCTGCGAGTTGTAAAGATGCATAAGGTAGGAGTGCATGTCCTTTTCGAAAATTAAAATACGTTGAAATATTCTCACCTGTCACTCTATAATCAAGGATGAGCATTTGTTTATTTCCACACATCTTATTCTACATGTTCTGTAAGTATTGAATTATTATATGTCCGATGAACAATTTGTTGATGAACACATGTATATTTGATGTACCTTATATTAACGAATGTTTTATGTAACTACTGGTTAACATTGTTTATATTTCTACTAGTGAAAACTGACCCATAAAAATTAAGAATTCGCTTCGAAATTTTTGGCTTGAAGTACATTCTACTATAGTCTAAATAAAGGGAGATAATTCAATAACTAAGTTAGAAAGAGTTGTGGTTTGTAGTCACTGCACTTCTCCTATTTGCCATCTGTTTATATTTAAAGTTTCAAGTAAATTCCTCCAGCAGATTTAGAGTTATGCTCCGGACAAAAATTTACTTTAAAATTAAATAAAGGGGGATATTTCAAAAACTTAGTTAGATAGAGTTATGGTTCTTAGTCGCTGCACTTCTCCTACTTGCCATCTTTTACATTTAAAGTTTAAAGTAAATCCCTTTAGCAGATTTAGAGTTATGCTCCGGAAAAAAAAATACTTTGAAATTTTATAAAAGGGGAGATTATTAAAATACTAAGGTAGGTAGAGTTATGGTTCTAAGAAACTGCACTTCTCCTTTTGGCCATCTGTTTATA
The DNA here is from genome assembly GCF_020536995.1 of Dreissena polymorpha. Taxonomy (NCBI): domain Eukaryota; kingdom Metazoa; phylum Mollusca; class Bivalvia; order Myida; family Dreissenidae; genus Dreissena; species Dreissena polymorpha. The sequence continues at coordinate 65,241,411 of NC_068368.1, read as the reverse complement.
TTTTTAGTTTCAAGTAAATCACTTCCGTAGATGTAGAGTTATGCTCCGAACAAAAATTTACGTTGAAATTATATAAAAGGGGAGATAATGAAAAACTAAGGTAGATAGAGTTATGGTTCTTGGTCACTGCATTTCTCCTAGTTGCCATCTGTTTATATTCTAAGTTTGAAGTAAATCCATGGAATAGATTTGGAGTCATGCTCTGGACAAAGTTTCGGACGGACGCACAGACGGACGGACGGGACCAATTACTATATCCCCTCCGAATTTTTTTGGCGTGGATAATAAATCTCGAATCGAATAGTTGAATTTATACATCGGTATATATATGTATAAAATATATGATATTCGGGATAAACACAGAGGTTGGTAAGTTGGTACAACTACTAAGTTGCATTAAAGTTTTGCGCAGTCGGTTGTCGGGTATTAGTCAATGAATTTATCACCGGTAAGCTGTCGTCATTGATTAGAGGATGGTATCGACGTCTTTGTCAAGTTAAGTTCGAACTCGCGTCCCGCAGAGATTCAGTTTTTACCGGTAAGTCACACAAGTAAATGGCATTTAAAGTGATTAACTACACAAAATGACAAAATAAAAAAATGCTATAGATGCCGAAACGTGATCTATGCATTATGCTTTTCAAACAGGCAAAATAATACTCATGGCTTACAAAAATGTTACAAATATAAATGTGTTTGTTCGTTTACTGATTATCATCAAAAAAGTAACATTAATAAAGCGCAAATCTCAGTAAGGCCTTTTTTTAATAAATTGTTTTACGGATCCCGCCGACCTCGTTTGCATTTCTAAAACAAATAAGAACGTGCAGATTTTGAAAAAAATGCCATTTATTCACCGTTATATTTGGTGTACTTGAACAACAAATAATGACAATGGCAGGTGAAAAACAAATATTGCCTTCATATTTATAGTAAAGTATTTTGCTATTTATACACTGCTAACATAGGTTCGCATTCCCTAAAATAAAATAAAAATACAATGATATTGTAAATGGCATTCTTCCGCTGCATAATCACCTCAATAAATCTAGATCAAAAGTGATCTTAGTGAGCTACAGCTTCGCCCAAAAAATGATCATGTCGTTAAAAGTTCGTAATTAAATACCTCGCATACGTTTGAATCCAAATAAGATTGTGAAAAATGTCACGTTATTATGTATCGTTGTTCGTGGAGAACACACAGTAACAAACACAGTTCATTTCCGTTTTCATCGTGATTTATTTCTGTTGAATATATTCTAACACAACGCTTACTATATATATTGTTCGTGAAATACAATTTTACAGCGCGGCGGCCAACATGGCCACCACGTCAAGAAGACGTGACAACTCTCAAAGTTCTTTTCCAAATCTAACCGTAGAATTTCATTTTACAACAACACCACAGCATTTTATTCTGAGGAAAATAAACATAAAATTTAGATATTTCCTATCCCATTATTGATTGGTTGACTGTACTATTTCCCCGATTTTCTAAACCCACCCCTTCAAATAACCCTTATTGATTGGATGGATGCTCATGCATCTGTCACAGCAGAAAAGTGCATTACACAATTATCACTTTGTGAACAGGAGACCTCATTTCATTAAGCATACTTGATCATATAACCAGATGTTATCTATGGACAAACGTAAACCTAACACGTCTATAATCAATTATGTAAACCCCGATACACATTCGATGCACATTCAATCTGAACTTGTATATGTTATGTACCTTGGGAAATTGGAATTACCCTTGTATAATTATCATATCTTAATTATGTATTGGTTTGAAGTAATGTTGACTTACGAGCCAAATTGTTAATCAGGACTAATACAAATCAACACGTGTTCCCGATAAATGAACTACATTGGAGAAATGAAACCATACTTCCATATTCAATTTTTAAAACTTCATTACATGTCCCATCCGAACTGACATCTGTTCTGTTAATTCCTAAATACCCGCAACATACAGCAACGTTACATACTCAAACATATTATTAAAATATTTCCCTATTATTAAATCTATCTGTACTTAAATTTCTATCATAAGAATATACCGTTATGTCACAGAAAGACCAAATTTCATAACTGGGTTGTATCATTTATGACGTATAATTAATACTTTCGACGAAAGTAAGATGCTTCATTAGTAAATCGTAAGAACGAATTGATTTATTTTGTTTGGACTTTTTTGTTTCGTTTGGTATTTGTTATTTGTTATGTAATATTCAAAGTATAACCCAATTGAGTTGTAATTATTAGTATTCTTGTTGCTGTTTATTATACTTAAGTAACGACGACATTACAATCGCAATCGACCCCTGGATAAAAAAATATTGTTTGGTATAAATACAGTAGCTTATTTTATCTTGCGGATGAACGGACAGGCGGACGGCGCCCGGGGACGGCGCACAGACTTACCAATTTAAAACCGGCTGTTACTATTGACCGTGTAGGGGAGGAAACCGCTGCGAGTTGTAAAGATGCATAAGGTAGGAGTGCATGTCCTTATCGAACATTAAAATAAGTTGAAATATTTTCACCTGTCACTCTATAATCAAGGATGAGCATTTCTTTATTTCCACGCATCATGTTCTACATTTTTCTGTAAGTATCGAATTATGCTATGTTATATGAGCAATCTTATGGTGAACATATGTATATTTGGTGTACCTGATATTAACGAATGTTTTATGTAACTACTGGTTAACATTGTGTATATTTCTAGTTTTCTACCTGTAGAATCTGACCCATAAAATTTAAGAATTCGCATTGAAAGATTTTGCTTGAAGTATATTTCACTATAGTCCAAATTGAATTTACTTAAAATGTGCAATGCATATAATACTGGTGTTCATTTATTTACAATTTTACTTCTTAAATAATAAACATTAAATATTAATAATGTCCTTATTTCAGGTGTTTGTTTTTTCTAAAAATAGTGACAAAAGTTTGTGGGAATTCCCAATTTTCATTTTACGAATAAAACATGTGAACGTTGCTTTGCTACCGAATAAGTATAAAGTTCATGTCAATAATGATATTAAACCATTTTTTCTTACGTGTTTTATTTGTTATTATGCGGTTAAACTTTCAAACCTGTCATTAGCTCAGATCGTCAGCATACATTTAATAATAAATGCAGACACAGGCCATCCTTAAAAAATTAAAAATAGTAGAGGCTATAGAACCCAAAATCAGTCTTAACCCGGACAAAATTAGAACAATTTTGGAACTTAGATTTTCTGAAAGGTTATAGCTTGTAGATTCTGAATTCACAAAGTTCCCGAAAATTCCTATCCGGGAAACCTCATAATCCAAGATGGCGTCCAAGATGGCCGCCGAAAGTTAAGATCAGGGGTAAAATCAGAAATATCACTTTTTGAAAAGTATGATTAGTAATAGTATTATAAATACTCTTGTAACTTATTGGTATTAGAGTAGCAAATTTCATCACCTGTCTTCAACATACTTGAGGTCAAGGTCAAAGTCATATGAAAGGTCAAAGGTCAAATTTCGAAGAAAATTACCCATTTTACAACACAGAAGTTTCGTTTGCAAGAGTAAATGGTGCATAGTGATATAATAATCTTTACGGTAGTAGAGTACAAGTAAAACTTGTTTCTCTGCTCAAAGTAAAGCAATATCTGGTTACCAAGGTAACAACAAGAATGGCATCCAAGATGGCCGCCATCAAATATGTAGAAATAGAGGAAAATCGTAAATTTGACTCATCGAAAACTATGATTGAGAATGAAAACATAGATACTCCTATAACTAATTGGCATTGGATCAACACATTTTATCATCTTTAATTGTCATACTTGAGGTCAAGGTCAAGGACAAAATCAAATTGAAGGTCACAACATTAATTTTGGAAGGCAATTGCCTGTTTTAACACAAAAAAGTTGCGTTTTAAAGAGTATGGTGTGCATTCTGATGAACATATCAAATTAATACTGTAGTAGAGAACAAGTAAAACTTGTTTTTTTCCAATGGGTCAATCTCTGGTTATCAAAGACAGCAGCCCATTGAAACTTTATGAAAAGTGGTATTGTTTAAAGGCACCGGTTTTCAACAGAAAATATCTTCAGAATCCTTTTATCAGAATATAAACTTAGTAGTATAAAATGACAACACATGGAATAAAGTATGTGTCTCCTTTTGACACAAGTGATATATTCAGATAAAATATCTGCATTAAAAAACTACCATAAAATACAACAGGTAATTTTTTTTTAATCTGCCGTTAACTATAACAATACCCAACCCACTTACATAAAAATCTTCTTTTTATCTGAGAATTTCTGTCAAAACTTTGTGATAAATAATCAGTTAAAAACTTCATGTTAATAACATTTAAATCTTGATCTCATCTATATCAGAAACAAATTTTATAGATATATATATCTGGATAAAGTCAAAATACAATCTGTCCTGCGTTCAGCTTTTAACGGATATAACGTTCAGTGGAGACCATGCAGTTATAGTTAAGTTAATATCTTATATACAGTGTATATGAATGTTAAGTTTCAAATCTACATAATCAATTTCATACATAATACATGTTACATAATTACACATAACATACGTTACATTATTCAAATATCACAATTTTCAAAACACATGCATTTCTAAGGAAAATAGATACTTTCTTTTCAATATCACACTTCTGTTGTTTTATGTTCTAATAACAACACTGAGTACCAATTCAAATAACATCAAATCTATATGTTTATACAATAGTATGTTTCTTCAAGTTCTTCAGTTTCAACCTGTACACTATTAGAGCAGACTGTGCCTTTACAGTCTCCCCAAGCAGAAGAACACACACTGTACAAGCCCATGCTTTCTGCAGGAGCATCGCTTTGTATCGCATTTTGTTTGACAATTACATTTAATTATTTTCAACAACTTTTCAGGTGCAGCAGGTAGATCAGTCTTTATTGGAACACATTTGTCACTAACTTTACACCAGCCCCACTCTAGAGGGTTTGATTCATGTCCAATCCATTAGTTTGTACTTGATGATTCACTCTAAAGCTGTGGTATTGTCCAGCTGCTTGCGTTGGGGGTAAAGTTTTGACTTGCAGAACACATGTACCTGTTGCTGTTTTAGCAATGACTTTTATGTACCTTAAGTTATCTAATATTTCAATCTTTTTACCATTATACAAGCACTTAAATGATTGTTCCCCAGCATTTTCTATTTCATCATGAGAAGAATTCTGACTGATAAAAACATTTGCCTGCGATTTAAATCCGTCATTTTTTTTTTTGAAAACTACCCCTTTACCAATACTGAATATGCGTAATGTTTTATCGCATCCACTGAAAGCATGAACGAATGGCAAGGGTTTGCAATTATCTATGTCTTATACATTATGGGTCCTTTTTATATTCCATATCTTTTTCTTTTTCAAGCAATTCTTCAGGTCTGATGTGAAATACATGTTGTTTCCATTTTGGACAGTATGATAACATAATAAAATTAACAAATCTGTGTCCTCACCTACTACAACTGTTGGCACATTTAAGGCATAATTTACGGCGGTTTCAACTATCAGTACGTCTGCATCACTTTTGGCATGGACAACACGTATTTCTTTCTCCTCCATGTGTTTGCATAGTAGATTAATGACTCTCTGTTTGTTTTCAAAAATTTGACAAAACAGACATTTTCATAGTCTTGAAGGGAGTTTTGTTATCAAATTTTATTTCTGCTCCTGTAATACCTTTAGTTATCCTCTCGTGTGTCACATCTTTTGTTGATGCACCACCATCATATCCATCAAATACAACACATGCCCTACCATAAGGCCTTAATACATAGTCTGTATAGTGCAAACAAATTGTGTTAAATGTCTCTCCACAGGTCCATGGAATCTTTTGTATTATGAACCACCATCCAACACGTATTGTAAATTGTCAATCTAAAATTTCATCTACACCACATATCCCTTGTTCCCATATGGAATTCGCCAGTAATGGTTTCTCTCTTTCGCGTAATAAACCCGATGGTTCGAGTAAAGATGGATTCCCAGAAAGTTCGTATTTAAACATACCTTCTACATCATCTTGAGAGCTGTCAGCTACAGTTATAAGCTTTTGGAATATATGTTTTGGATTAACATTTAACTCTTCACAATTAACGTTTTCTCTGTCTTTTGTATCAATTGTTATAACTTGATTTTTTCTCTTTAAACTGATGTCTGATATTTTCTGATCCTTCATGGCTTTTAAAACATTTTGTCCCACTTCGTTTGCAATATCTGCATTTACAAATTTGTCTGCTATAACACCTGTTTCAATGTTTCTCAAATGAGATTCTTCTGAAAAGGGATTCCTTTCATTTAGAAATTTTTCAAGCGTGTTTCCGTCTTTTTTGTCTCGTTCAATTCTCGCTTCTTTCACTTGTCTCCACTTTCTGATCTGTAAAGTCTTGCATTGCACGATTTATTTCAGCTGTTGCAGGAACAGATAGTTACCAATGTGCTCGCTGAGCTTCCGTCATACCGCGTCCTCGCGTCAGACCCCCACTGATTTAATGCTTCGCATTATCACCTGTTCAATCACTAGATCTGTCGAAAGACCTCTCCAATAGCGATTACATCTTCGAACCACATGACATCCATCACAAAATGCTTCATGGACTTTGGGATTGCTGTCTGGTAAAGCTAACATCTGCTGAAGATATACATATGCTGACTTCAAATATAGAGTGTGAACAGCCGACGCGAAAAAGGGCAACATGTTCTGGATAGACTTTAGGTGTAGACTCCAGTTTACCATTTGTTCTGCCTTAAGAAACAATTTAAGTATATCTACCATCTCCATATACTGCAACCAAAGTTTAGCAGTTTTGAATTTTGTGAGGTTTGCCTTAACATTTTAATATCTTTCCATATAAAGTCGTGTATTGTAATGTTATTACTAAGTGCGTCAGTAATTTTTTTTTTCAGAACTGTTTGCATCATGTCTTTCACATTGTATATGTCATCTTCAACGGTTAATTTCCTATTCGTTCTCATTACCAGGATCAGTCTCAATCAAAGGGTTATTTTTTAAGTCTTGGGGATTATTCTGTGGTCCTTTCATGTTTGCAAACAATACAGATTGCAGTACATCGTCTACAAGGAAATGGCCTCTTACTGTCCTATTAACAGCTTTTCAACTAAGCATATGACCTATGGTATTCTCTGCATATAACGTCTCTCATAGTTCTTTCAGACCTGAGTTTTCTATTCTCTCCCGATGCTGCCTTGGAAGCTCACCTCAGTGTGAAACCCGCCTAACCTTAACACAACAGATTTAATTTTACTTTCAGCTGGCTCATTTGTAACTATGCTCAGAGCTTTCCAGTACAAAGGTTGGTCAAAAGTAAGGACTGGTGTTGTATCCAATGATTTTGATTGCAGTGCTACAATGTGCAACGTTGAGTAGATACAAGACATGTCACTTGCACTCATATCAATCATAGGCATAAACATGATAGATGACTCTCCTGGGTGTGTTCAGTTCTGTATCATTTGCATTATTCCAGACCATCCTGGGAACTGCAGTTTCAGTGGCCGAGTGATTTTTATGAGAAATTTAAACTCTGCATCAGGTGTCTCAATGTCATTCAAATCTGCCAGCTCTCTGAATATCATCTCTTTTCATATTGTTTTTTTTGTAGAAATGAATTTCTTGTTTTTTCAACGTTAATAACATCTTCACGTGTTACCTTGATGCGCGGAATGAGTTGACTTGTTTCAACATTTGGTGGTATGGTTGCAATTATTCCCATTCCATGGAAAGTGTTTGACCAATCCAGCGTACAAATGTTATGTTCTACATTGTCAGCTATGTATTGGACGAATTCATTATTTTGTGCTCGTAAAGATGTTCCTTGCACGACAGCTGCGCTTGATTCAAATTTCAGAAGCTCCTGATAAGAGCAACAGAACCCTAGACTATTCAAAGTTTCAACCAAATGCCTTGAGCCAACAAATGATTAACATGGACTGCCAATCCAATATGTACATGTACCTGCAGGAAACTTGGACTCAAATGCAGTATTGTCTGTAAACATTGTGATGGATCATGCGCAAAACAATCTGAGATATCAGTGGACTAAACAGTGTCTATATAAGTACATTATAGTTGGATTCAGGACAGAGTCGTTAATTCAAAGAAAGGTTAATTGGTTCATGTGTTGGAACTGAAACATTTGATTCATGACTTTATGCCACAAGTTCAAATTTGATTAGGGTTCTATGGTTTGGACATTTTGTAATCATCTTCATTAAGAATGAATTACTTTAAAGTATGAAGTATGTAATACCAAATTTTCTTCTTTTTTCAAATATGTATAGACTAATTCAAATGGTGAAATTGAACATGATTGCTTTTGAAACTCAAAAGGAGTATGTGCTTAGAAAGTATACTTTATTCTATGATATATTTAAAAGGGTAATGATCTCTGAAAGACTAATGTTGTTTATATATTGACTCTATATGATGCAAGTATTAGTAAGTGTATTTTCAATTACAATCTACTTGAAATATATATAAAACGAAAACATTCAAGCAATAAAATACTGTTTAATTGTATGTCGTAAACAAATAACGATACCCCACCCACTTCTATAATAACATACCTGAATCGTTGTTCATACCTGAATTCAGTCAAATATATACCTCTTTACCCATTTGACGTTAACAGTCAGTCCTTTTAACCATTTGAATGCTATGTGTGGTCTTTACTTCAGGGATATGATTGTGCAGAGATTCCGAGATAGTGTTCGCACTGTTTGATATATCAATGTGTTTAAAATGTTGAACTCATGATTCATAAGACTACCATACTGTAAGAATTTTATAATAAGAGGAAGTTGATCATGTTCGGCAAAAAACATTTAAGCACTTGGCAAGCCTTGCCTATTTAGAGCTCTAAGCCTTATATGACGGCATCTTTATATAATACTCACCTTATATAATATATATAAATGGGCATGCATTTAAACAAATATCTTCGATTCTACCATAAAATACTTGATGAGCATTAGATATTTCTCAGATTTAAAACATCCTATTACAGTGACGTATAATATCGCCCCATACGTGCAACAAGGTACCATGTGACATTGAAATAAGAAGACACATGGTACCGTTGAAACTTGAATTTTGACATTATGTATATTATAATGATAATTTCCACTTCAAAATGGAAGGAAAATTATTATATAATATAGGAAAAGGTCATTTGAAGGCACATTGCAGACATGTTGGACGCCATTTTGGACGCCATATTGGATTTTCAAGTTGATAAAACAAACGATAAGTGCAAACACGTTATTTTTGTGACATGACGTGAAAGGCAACAATTTCTACAATACAATCCTGTAAATTGTTTAAATAATTAAAAAAAGGCCTGTTTTAGGTAAATGGACGCCATTGTGGACGCCACATTGGTTATTTTAGTATGAAAACAAGCGATTTGTAAAAAAATGCTATTATATTCTTATTTCAAAAGATTTAGGCACAAAAATAGTTATTCTTTTAAAGAAATAATCTTTTAAGTGCTCATATTATCAAAATAGACGCCATTTTGGACGCCATCTTGGACGCCATTTTGGGTTCTGAGGTTTCCCGGATGGGAATTTTCGGGAACTTTGTGATTTCAGAATCTACAAGCTATAACCTTTAAGAAAATATAAGTTTCAAATCTGTTCCAATTTTGTCCGGGTATACCCTTCCATAGCCTCTACTATTAGGATAACCTGACCTATCCATCCCTACACTTTTGTGTGAGGTCTGCATTTGAATTTGGTCTTACCAACTTCCATGGAAATACATCCTTTCACAGAATACTTGGTGTATGATTGGGCTTTTTATGTCCTTTGATGTGTTACAGAAAAAAACACTAAAACGATATTTAATACATGCACATTTACTAAATGAACAACAACATTCTATTATTGCAGTTTTCCTACTCGTGTAAAGTGCCTCAAAACGGTATCGTGAAACATGAAAGGGTTCACATTCTACCCAGTGTCAAGCAATTGATGTACATGTACAAAGGTTTAATTAAGAAATCTCATAACTACCTACCCACCTGCAATTGTATGGGTCTCGTTTTCACAAACAAAGAATTTTTAAGGATTGCTTTTTTAACATTTTTGATTAAAAAGCAACGACCTGATTTTAGGTTGGTAGGTTGTGGGGCGGTGCACGATGAGTTTCGACATAGTAGTAGTTGTATATATTATAAGTATTGTCCACATGTTAACTAAACTTGAAATGTGTCCGCGTGACACAGATGCTTCCTTATTTGAAAATGCAATCATCCGCAATTACATTTAATCAGACTAGCTTTTCAAGTGTTATGCGACAACATATCTTACTGCATTTAATGATATGTTACATGTGTTCCTGTGATTTGAAACGCGAGTATAAGAATTATTTATATGCCCTTGTCTATGTATTGCGTAGCAGCTTTAAACGAATGTTTATAAAATATTCAAAAGCGCCAATCTAATCTTTCAAGTTAACCAAGCAGACCATGGTAGCAATATTATAATATTATTTTATTTCTTAAATGATTTTTATTGTGTATTTTTTTCCAACACATTTTATAAGTAAACTTATAATGCTGTTCTTTTATTGTTTAATTTATTATCAATATGAAAAATGAAAAAAAAAACGCAAATCACTACAAACAACATTCAACAAATAAATGCATATAAAGTATTAAATCAATTTTACCATAACACACTAAAAGATTCAATACTATAAAAGAAATATTAATAAGTTATTACGAATATTACGTACCACATTAAACTATATATAACAGTATATTACTCACAGTAAAAATACGTATGCATGTAAGTTGTTTATGCATATAATTTTTGCAAAATATAATCATCACAACTGTCTTCTGCAGCCTGATGATTTGTTACCCATTCATTGATCGTTGTTGTTGTTGTTGTTAACATCTTCAGTATATCCTTTTGAATAAAGCAAGTTTCCGGTTGATCTTAATGGAGTTTGACGTGGTATTTTTTCGGCATAGCTTTTTAACGTCACTTTTGACCTTACCTTTGTAAGTGTCCAATAAAATTCAAATAAAATTTCCCGCTGCTAGACACGAATGAATACACTTCATTTATTCCATTGGCTGAGTTGAGCATACCAGCAGAACATTGGAAACATGACCGCGCCTTTGTAACACTGTTTGACTGCGTGTTCAGCATGAAACAATTTATCTCTAATGAAAAGGCTTGATAGATAGAACAGTTTTACCTTCAACTCTTGACATCAAAACAGTTTGTGCGTGCACCTTTTATTTTCAGGGGATTGCCAGCGCCAGAGCATTTGTACTTAAATGGCTATTTTCTCATACTTAGTAATTACTTCCATATTCCTGTCTGTGTACTAGTATATTTAAGTTCATAAAAGTATCGTGTTTTCCTATCATGATATTCGTTTTGGCCAAACTATTTTAAATTGTTTTCGAAATTGAACATTTAACATGTTAAAGTATAAAGTTTTAAACAAGCCGTCGTTCCAGCAGTGGAAGCGTAGCCTCACTTTAATGCATTACTTTCCAACCCGCAAGGTATCAGGGTCAGTTCGCGGCCAGTAAAATTATCGTTGCATAATATAGACGCTATCGCGTGAACTAGGTGAACTGAAATTTTCTTTAGACCAGAAATATGTTAAATAAAGATATTCAGCGATATTTATGGTATGTCAATAATAGATTCTTAATGTGTTTTTAACAATACCATGATAAATATTATTTTTGATTAATTTAACAAGAATTATTCCACCATACTGACTAATGTATTAAGCATGAGCGCGATGATTCTCGATACTGTTAATAATCGAATCAAATAGCAATGCCCGACAAACCACTAAAACAGGTTTGTTCGACGAACGCGCGTTTAAATATTTAAAATATGTACTTCGCGTGTGGCCGGCTGACTCATATGTTTTAATTTCACGTCCATTCTTCTTTAGGTTTTCTGTTTTGTATCTATAAGTTTACGACCAGCAATATGTAATGATGTAAAATAAGCCGCGAAAACTCCGCGTAACATCCCGTACTGCGTGTGATGCAGCTAAGAACTGCACAGAAAAAGACATTCAAAAAGACATTCACTATCTTTGATCTCATTCATTGAACTATTTACCTTTCACCTACTCCAACCACAATCAACGCCGTATATCTTTTTAAAAAGATATCTCTTGTTTACAATTTGTCAGCATTACACTTAAATCGACGATAATGGGCGATGTCTTGACAACGATAAATTGCAAATCTGTTTTTAAAGGTTTATAATACAAACGGCGTTATGGCATCGACTGGAATCCGTTTGTTTTTCTATTAAAATCAATTTTAAAGATGATTAACACCTACTTTTGTTTAGTTATTCGTATTTTAATGAGATTTCAGGTTGTGTGTTTGTTACTTATTTTAAACGTTATAAAGCCATTTACTATTACAATGAGATTTGCAATAACTGTTCCAAGGTTTATCTTGATATTTTTTTCTGGACTTTCATTATTCAAATATTATTTAATTGCATCTAACATTCATCTGATTTTTTTACAGTTATAAAGTAAAACTAAATTACAGCATTCAACAATGACAGATTTTAAAGATATGCTGGAAAGTTCAGACTATTGCAACTGGATGAAATGTTCATTTGCGCAACTGAATGTAAAGGCCGTACTGGCGGAAATTGTGGAAGAGGACATTAAGGATCTACAGAAGCAATTGCTTCACAATATCCAGACATCCAAAGGTCTTTCATCCAACACAACTTGCAATTGTTGTCAGATTCAAAATCTTCTCCCATGTCGTACGCGTAAATTGTGCAAATTTAAAAACAGTGCCTGTTTATTTCATGAGGACGCTAGTCTTACACCAAGGCGATGTCCAACAAACGGCTTGTGTGATGACTTTCGTATTGGAATAATTGACCATCATCGTTTTTGTTGGCCGTCCTGGAAAAATACCGACGCGTCTAAATGGTGTACAGATTCGTGGACAATAGCTAAATGCTACATGCCGCCCGACGGTTATTTAAATGTAAACAATGCAGAGGAAACGGACTTTAATGGCGTACTGAGTGTTATTATCAACTGCACTGACTGTCAAAGAAGATTCAGCGAAGACCTGAATAATCCAATGAATGTCTGTACCAAGGTATGTTTCGATTTAACTAATAATGTTTAGAACTTGTAATTGCGTGTTGAATTACTACTTAAAATTTTAATTACTATACAATTTACAATGCCAAACATTCTCCGTAACTTGTTTGACATGTTTGTATCGTCTGACATCATTAGGTTAGAGTTAACAGTCGAGTTGTGAGGCATTCACCAAACCTAAAGCTATCGGATGATGAACGGGACAGCATTATTGACACCCTTGTTGATCTTCTTAATGACTCGAGGTTTTTCCGTACTAACCAGCGTTCTGTGGAATGCAGAGATAAACTGACCAAGGTATATTATTCAATTAATGTATATGTACAAGCTAGTACCTGACAATGTATTACATCAGATTTTCTGAAATTATATAACACGTGAACCTTTCATCTGTCATTTTCAGGGAGTTGCGGGTAAAATGCAAAAACGATAACATTCATAAAACGGCTTAGATTCATAAAGGATTAATAACCGCAAAATACATTACAACCGCACATTATCGAAATCTAATACTATTTTCATATATTTATATGTACACGTTGCTACAAAAATTAAAGTTGTAAATGGCAACGTCGGATGATTCATAACTAAGTTATATTTGGCATGATGCCATAAATAATATTGAACAAGTTTTTTAATTCGCTATATAGCGTTCTCGCATGCGTTTTCCATTTAGTAGTGTTTGTTTTTATTAAATAATAGTTATGTTAATGCTTACAGTTAAAAGCAAACGCTCTGAGTGTTTCTACGACCGATATAACAAATGCATTGGAAGATGCCGTTCAAAGCGCAAACCAGGCCCTTGGTGATTTAAAAAAGCCCAACAGTCTCGATGCAGAAACAGAAACATCAGTGTCAAACCTGCTCAATTTGGCCGATAATCTGCAAAGTATATGCACATATGTTACAGCCTGAAATAGAGAAAAGAAAACGACCATACAGAAGAGAATACATGGATTCTTTACTTTTGTTGGCTTACATTCCTTACTTTTATTACTTATATATTTAGTATACGCTTGCTATATTTTGCCATATTGCTTGTCGTATGTTTTGAAACTTTTAGCTGATGGTGTAATTATGGTGTTAATGTCTTTGTATATGCTGTTTCTTACTTGCCTGTCGTCGAAAGGATTGTTTGTATTTCCTCGGTGGATTCCACCTGAAATTGAAATTGAGCTTCGTCAAATTAAACATATTGCGAAAGCAGTTAAGAAACTAAAACACCTGTTGTTGGAAATCAAACAAAACGGCAAACAACAAAACATATTCTGAAACTAAAATCTCGCTTACAAAAGACCAGTATTTTTGTATTTGAACATCTGACGTTCGGTAAAATATTCATATGTGATCGGTAATTTTTATACCCGCTAAGGTGGGCATATAGTGATCGCATGTCCGACTGTCAGTCTGTCTGTCCGTCACACTTTGCGTTTAGGTTTTGAAAAATGCTCATAACTTCAGATGTAACCTTCATATTTGGTATGCATGTATATATGGACAAGGTCTTTTCATACGCACACAAATTTTGATGGGTGATAAGTTGGTTCCTTTTTCCTAGTTCCTTATTCCTTTTTCGAATAAGGAATAAGGAACTGTTTCTTTTTCCTTATTCACGCGTAACATATTTGTTAAAGGGTTTAAAAGAACAATAATGCAAACATTTCTGAAGTAAATCAAAACAAAATAACTCGAATACATTTACTTTACGTATAACGTTACATATTCATATTTCTTCATCGCGATTACATAGGATTTTTGTTTACACCGAAACGATATTAACTAGTTCGAATACAAATTTCAAATCAACAAAATCTAAAGCATATACTATTATTTTCATGTATGTGATAAAAAAATCAATCTTGTACATTAATAGAGTGACCGCCCCTGATGTTTTCAAACCGGACAATAAAAATAAATAAAATTAAATGTTCTCATGTGTTAAAAGCTGTTCAATTTCGTGTATAATGCAAAAAGGATGATAATATAAATATATAAACTCATTGGAAGATTATTCGCTGTAAAAAATTGATTCTGTGTGGCAATATTTAATTTTCTTTTATTTGTTCACTGTGCGCGAACAAAGGAACATGGATTATCGTATGTGCTTCGTGATGTGTTACTGAAAACCGAGTATGCTACCAACTCATATTGATATGACTATATATAAAGGTCAATTAACTTTACAAGCGTTGCTTACAAACATGGAGAATCGAGACTTTTGTTTACCTGTTCAAAACAGATATGGTGTTTTGTCCGATCCGCCTAATTATGTGGGCGGAAATAAATCTGGTCAGATAGTGTCCCAAGTGTCCAGACAAGATTTTGCTCAGAGTTCACTAGACAATAAAATTGTTCACATGTTCGACGAGCTGCGATTCATTTGAAATGAACAAGTGTACTGCAGCCGAGAATTAACCCGTTTGCATGACACTGTTGCAAATGTTACTGATAAATTGTGTCAGGTCGTCAGTATTACGAATGCCCAGACGATATTTCTCAAAACACTTACTTCTATCGACATGGAAGCTAGAGCACGACGAAATAACATGATCATGCTTAAATAACCCACACTACATCTTTAATATAACATATCCGAAAGTGATTTGCGAAATACAGGCTTCCGAATAAGGAACTAGCTTTACGCCAATTTCTTATTCAGAGGCCATAATTTCGGATACATTAATTCGGCTAATTTTAGAATAGCAAATCTATATATTCGTTATTATTGGCTATTTTTAATGTAAGATTTTTTTAATTTAGATGTCTAATACAGTTCTTGAAGTTTTCTGACCCTAACTTCAAGAGAAGACTTTCCGATAGCTGAATACCAGTCATGATTTAGCTATCCCATTCCGTTCTAATACCCAAACAGTTACAAGGGGATATGATTAAGGATGCAAAGCGATCTCAATGCGTCAACCAGTTCCTTATTCCTTTTTCAATACGAATAAGGAACTATGCTATCATTAAATGAAACGTATTAGAGATGTACTGCAAATAATGTTTTTTATACCCAACCTACATTAAAAATGATTTTCATTGATTTATTGGTCTCTTTGGTTCATTTTAATAATTTGTTTAGTAGGAAAATACCAGTTCCTTATTCGATTTGAATAAGGAATAAGGAACCAGTTCCTTATTCCTGTTTCAATCCGAATAAGGAATAAGGAACTATGTTATCATTAAATGAAACTTATTAGAGATGTGCTGCAATAAATGTTTTTTTATACCCAACCTACATTTACAATGACTTTCATTGATTTATTGGTCTCTTTGGTTCATTTTAATATTTTGTTTAGTATGACAATTCCAGTTCCTTATTCGATTTGAATAAGGAATAAGGAACCAGTTCTTCTTTACGTATTGGCTTATACTATACACTAGAGTTATGTTTATCCGAACGAATGTTTTTATTATTGCTGAATCCGAGATCATGTTCAGCAGTTACGGAAAAATAGGAGTTTTCATGTAATTCATTTTGGTACTAACAGTGATATGAATGTGTATTGGTGATAGCGCCTTTATTCGTCCTTTACAAAATATTAAATATTTTTTAATATTAATAATTGTTAATTTAAGTGCATTTTTATGCCACCGAAGGAGGGCATATAGTGATCGGACTGTCCGTCCGTCTGTCTGTATGTCTGTCTGTCTGTCTTAAGGTTTTGCGTTTAGGTTTCGAAAAATGCTCATAACTTCTATGTCACTTCAGATAGCAACTTGTTATTTGGCATACGTGTGTTTCTCATGGAGCTGCACATTTTGAGTGGTGAAAAGTCAAGGTCATCCTTCAAGGTCAAAGGTAAAATATATGGCCTCAAAAGCGGCGCAGAAGGGGGCATTGTGTTTCTGACAAACACATCTCTTGTTTAAAATATCACATGCATTTGCTGTTTGTGTGTACATTTAAATGTCATTTCCCTTTGTGTTTATTAATTAAATTAACGAATGCTGAAATTTATGTATACTTTAAGCTTTGGATTGTATATAAACAGGAAGGATTTGCAAAGGAAAATGAAGTATTTATTGCAATTAACATGGTGAAAATACATGAACAAATTAAAGAAAATAAATTATAAATGTATTAATTGTTGTTGTTGTTATTAACAAATCAAATGATAAAATGGAAAACAAAAACATTAACAAGAATAATAAATATTTTTTATTGTTACTCCAGTTTTATAATTAGCAAGTCTGCCCTGCTCATTTCTGCCTGGCTGTCCAGGGCTTCAAGTTGGGCATCTATCAGAGTCCTTTGAAAAAAATATATTTAAAAGTATGTGATAAAGTACAGGTTTGTTGAAAAACATGGCCACCAGGAGGCGGGGCATTTTTTCTCATATGGCTTTAGTTAAAACTTGTTAACACTCTGTAAGTCAAATTTATTGTCCAATCTTTATGAAACTTGGACAGAACATTTGTTCTAATGATATCTAGGAGTATGGCTATTGTAAAAACTTGTAAACACTCTAAAAGTCGCATTTATTGTCTAATCCTGACGAAACTTGGTCAAAACATTTGTTCTAATGATATCTTGAACAAGTTCGAAAATCGTTCTGGTTGCTTGAAAAGCATGGCCGTAATGGGGCTGGGCCTTTTTTCTTTTATGGCTATATATTAATATAGTTAAATCTTAACACTCTAGAGGTCACATTTATTGTCTGATCTTAATGAAATTTTATCAGTTTGTCCTAATGGATATCTTGGACATGTTCGAAAACGATTCAGGTTGCTGGAAAAACGTGGCCGCCAGGGGGTAGGGCATTTTTCCTTATATGGCTATAGAAAAAACTTACTAACACTCTAGAGGCCACATTTATTGTCCAGTCATCATTCAACTTAGTAAGATTTGTCACATTTAATGTCCAATCTTCATAAAACTTGGTCAGAACATTTGTTTAAATGATATCTTGAAATAGTTCCGGTCTGTTGAATAACATGGCCGCCAGGGGTCGGGAAATTTATCCTAATATGGCTATAGTAAAACCTTGTTAGCACTCTATAAGTTACATTTATTGTTCTCTCTTCATGAAACGTGGTTAGAGCATTAGTTCTAATGATATCTTGGGCTTCACTGAGCAGGTAAGTTCCTTTGTATCTCAGGTGAGCGACTTTGGGCCTTTCAGGCCCTCTTTTTCTTTATAAGGCTATAGTAAAACCTTGTTAACACTCAAGAAGCAACATTTATTTCCGATCTTCATGAAACTTGGTAAGAATATTAGTCTAAATGATATCTTGGATGAGTTTGAAAATGGTTCGGGTTGGTTGAAAAACATTGCCGCCAGAGGACGGAGAATATATATAGGTAAAACCTAGTTAACACTCTAGAAATCATATTTATTGTCAAATTTTCATGAAACTTGGTCAGAACATTCATTCTAATAATATCTTGGATGTGTTCGCAAATGGTTCTGGTTTGTTGAAAAACATGGCCGCTAGGGGGTGGGGATTTTTTCCTTATATGGCTTGATAGTAAAACCTTGTTAACATTAAAAGTCATACATGTATTTTAGTCCAGTGTTTATTATGACTTGGTCAGAACATATTTTGTAATGATATCTCGGATTTGTGCGCAAATGGTTCCGGTCTATTGAAAAGCATGGCCGCCAGGGTGCGGGGCATTTTTCCTTATATGGCTATTCTAAAACTTTCTTGACCCTCTTAAAGTCACATGTACAGTTAAATCTTCAAGAACCTTGGTCAGAACATTTGTTCTCATGATATCTTGGGCTTCACAGAGAACAGGTAAGTTCCTTTGTATCTAAGGTGAGTGACTTTTGGTCTTTCAGGCTCTCTTGTTCTAATTCCTCTTATACCATACAAAAGATTCTCAGATTGGAAAGATCCTGTTCTCATAAATAGTGCATTAAAGCAGCGGTATTTGCACCCATCATATTAAATGAACAATTATCACACGTGTGTATTTTATCTTCATGTTTAACCTAGAAAGTTTATATGAGCACTTGAAAATATACCTGAAGTACACTTTAAATGCTCTGAAGTGTATTATATATGGTGGCGTATTTTTAAACAGAATAAATACACTTCTAATGCACTTATGAGTGCATTAATGCCGAAGAAATGAAGAAATACTATTTTTTATGTTATAAGTGTATTCTTTCTGACTTGGTTTACAAACAAATTCAGAAGGAATGTGTTGATAAATGATTGAAATGAAAGATTGCAAAGAGCTAAGTAAAGCTCTTTAAGATTTGATACCAGTGTGCAATATTCAAGGATGTTTTAAAAGCACTAACTTTCTTGAGAGTGGAATATTGACATTTTCCAAAACAGGAATGCAATACATAGCTCTTGTCTTTTTTAATAACAAAAGTTGTTCCCATATATATTACGCTGACCATTATAATAAAATCAAACCACCAGTTTTTTTCCTAAACTACGATAAATACGTTTGCTTAACTCAGGAATATTCAATGTTCTAACATGTGCCAGTATTTATTTGGAAATTGATATGCCCTTTTAAAACATTCTTCAAATTGTTTTAAGACTAATGAGTTGTTTCAACATTTTGGGAAACACTTGTGTAACAGAAAACTATGAAGTGTAAGTTATTTTACCTTTATTACAGACTAAGAATACAATAAAGCAATAAAATGCAAAATGTGTAAAGACTTCAGCCAATGCAACTACCGTCAGATCCATATCTATATAAGGAAACATAATACATGTACAAAATCTCACTTTTGTTAAAGCGGGTATATACGATTTTTTATATGTGTTTAATAGTAATATATTGATAAAATATGTCACAATAACACAAAATAGGCAAGAAAAATTAAACATTAAAGCCGAATTTCATAAAATGCAGCAAAGACAAATTAGCGCCCCGAGCCGATAGTGACGTACATATTTTCCTACAATAACCGAAGCATTCGTCTTTGTTTTAGGATCGGAGATAGTGTTCGTGTGTCGTATGAATAGATATCGTTGCAGGAATTCAAATAAACCGTTAAACTAATTTTAGATGCACATCGTACATGTATGGTATACATGCTGGCGAATTCGGCTGTACAGCCGTTTTCAATTTCAGAATTAAATATCTGGCTTATTTCGAATTTTTCGACACATGTTCTTCTTAACTTTTATTTTTATTTATATTGAAATATATATATAATAAGTTTTTTACATAGTTTATAGAAATTCATAAATATTTGACAAAATCGTATATACCCGCTTTAACCTTACCAGTGAAAATATCAGATCATTTTGTGCATGCATATGAAATGATTTCTGTTCAAAATGTTCAAATGCCACTTAAGTTATCATTATCTACGTAAAACAACAATCGCATGTGAACAGACCATTTCGGTACATGAAAAAGTAAATTGATTTACAGAATTCTGTGATATACGACCAAACCTAGAGCAATTAACAAATATCTTCAAGCATCGTTGTTCAAAATTTCATACAAACAGGGTATGTGTCATATTAAGTATTAACATTAATCTATGCTTAGCTTCACATCTTTAGTGATCTAAATTAGTGTTAACTTGATGGAACAAAGAAATAAGCAAAATTCATGTTTCAATTTATGGTGGCATGGAATTCTTATAGTTTTAGCATAATAAAAATAATTCCAATTTATCAAATACAAATATAATTTTACTAAAGAATACTTGAAATACCTCATAAGTGTCGTTTCCTTTCTTACTGATTAAAAAACCCTGTAAAACAGTGTAAACTGACTACAAACTAATTAAAAATAAAGACATCAAAACATCTACCAAAAAAGTACTAAAGCAAAATCGAAACAACTTGTAAAACTCCTACATATCACAGATCTAGCATAAATCATAATAAACAAGAAATGTGTTTGTCAGATACACTACTGCGCAGCTTTGATTTAATTTTTATTGTTTTTATCATTTGGCAGGTTCAGATAATATCTCCCTTTAAAGCTTATTACTTTCCTTGGATTTGTTTTTTTGACTTTTGACCTTGAAGGAGGACCTTGACCTTTCACCACTCAAAATGTGCAGCTCCATGAGAGACACATGCATGTCAAATATGAAGTTGCTATCTTCAATATTGCAAAAGTTATTGCAAAATGTTAAAGTTGGGGCAAACAAACAAACAAACCAATGGACAGCGCAAAAACAATATGTCCCCCACTAGAGTGGTGGGGGACATAAAAACCTAACACAATTCAATTTACTGTAGTAGACTAATTAAGTAAGGTAAAAGAGATTTAAACATAATTAAACATAATTATTTACCAAAACAATAAAATGACCTGAAAAAAAGTTCCTACCATAATAAATGCCATAAACTTCATGTTTTTATCCATTTAAAAATCTCTAGGAAGCATCAAGTGAAAAAATAGGGGTTGCTCTTGGAAAACAGGGCTAAATGCATCAGCAACAAGTGGTGTCACAGATTAGCTAGTCTGTGCATGGACAACATTTCTGCCTAAACTGGATCTTTGTTAAAAGACTTCATTTAACTATAATACCTTACAAGCGGAAAGTGTCCTCCCTGATTAGCCTGTTCAGACTACACAGTCTAATCAGGTATGATACTTAATGCACATGCATCAAGCCCCATTTTCCCAGAGCACGGCTCGCATAGATAATAATCATTGCCATATGCAAATACACGGTGCCATGTTACCACTTAGACAATTCACTAATTGTTCACCTGTTAAAAGTCAAAGAACTAAATTAACTGTAAAAAGCAAATTTAACAACAATGATTAAAAAATAAAACTGTTCATTACATTTATAAAAATACTTTTTTAATAAGTGATCACAGACAATAATTCTATGCATGTGTAACAATTAACTAACAGCGCATTCAATCCATTGTTGCAATCACACAACCATATACATACAGAATATTTAACATAGATTGCAAATCTTAAAATGATATTTACAGGAACATTACCACTGTAAACAATGACAACATTGCTGTAAACACACCCAACTTTGTATCCATGATTGAATGTCACAAAATATCACAATTTACCGAAAATACTTACAATGAGCAAAACATTTAAGTTCAAATAATTACAACAAGTTGGAAGCCGCTGTGTAATCAAAATACTGTAAAATCATTCATATTCTTAAGAACAACACTTTGTGGTTTAAAAAAAATCGCTTTTTTGTGGATTTCTGATTTTAGAACAACAAAAACACAGGAAAAATTTGCATTTGTCATTTTTCCAGAGGTTTATGTTTAACTGGTAGATCAGTCTTCACACAAAATCAACACAAACAAGTTCTCAGTTACTCAACACATGCTAATGTGTCTTCAGTTCAAATGAAAGAAAACAACTTTACTTCACTAAAATCTGTTTGGTTTGTTAGGAAGACATTGTGTTTCAGTTTGAATGAGGTATTTCTGAACAGAGTATGTACTTTATTGTATGCTAATTTAATAAAATTAAAATTATTGAACTCACTCGATTTATTCCAAGTATCGCACACCATGTGTAGAAACTATATGATTATTATCACATTATTATTCTGATGGGTTCATATTTGTAACATATCCATATAAATATTTCTGCATAATTATTTTTTAAGAACTTGTGGACTGGCACTTTAAAGTATAAGAAATGTACTTATTATACCTTTGAAAGTCAGTCATAAGCAAATTTTCAACAACATCTTGTTTTTAAGAGACATTATCCACTTTAACAAGCTAGAGCTTTGATGTTTTGCAGCTAAAATTACCTACATGACCGTGAACATTAACTATAAATGCTTTCAGTTCATCACAAAATAACAAAATCTAAAATACACAGAAAAAAGAGCAAATGAATGAAATTATGTTGCAATATTACTTGGAGCATACTACACATCTAGAATAAAATCCCTAGCATTGAGGTATTGAAACAAATGTTTCAATAAAAGTTGATAGTAACATTAAATCATGCAATGCTGTTAATTTACTTTTTAACTCTTTAAATGCTGGAATCGAATTTTGAAGGCCTTTGCAAACAGTTTGAATCCAGATGAGAGGCCACAGAACGTGGCGTCTCATCAGGATCCATACTGCTTGCTATTCTTATAGTATTCTTTGAAAAAAAATGAAGAAAATGCTAACAATGACAACATTTTAGCAGACGAAAAATTTTCCCAGCATGCATAGGGTTAACATCATTACTGTCCACTCACTGTCAAACATGTGTCTAGTTTATTTTGATGAAGCCTTAACAAACACAGATATAAATAGCAATGCATACAAAGGATCAACTATTGGTATCAGATTATTTTGCACTAAACAAACACACACTTAAATATTGTCGCAAAGATATGTTTACAAACAACTAGCCATAATGTCAACAAAAAGAATATGATCCTGTAAAGTATTTTCCCAAAGAAATCAATTTTGCATAACAAACTACTTAAAATACATACTAGGGCAATGAATGAAGAACATAATACATTTTAAGTGAATCTATAAATGTAGTAACTAAAAATGATGCCAGACAGCAAGAAACATGAAAAAACAAACATAATATGGAGCATGCTCTGTGAAATGGGGTTTGATGTTTGTGCCCAAAATGCCACCTCAGATTAGCCAGTGCAGACTGCACAGGCTAATCAGGGACAACACTTTGAGCTTTAATGATATTTTTCGTTTACAGAAAGTCTCTTCTTAGCAAAAAAAATCAGTTTAGGCAGAAAGTGCCGTCCCTGATGAGCCTTTTTCATACATGCATTAAGCATTAAACCCCCTTTTCACAGACCGCAGCTCATACACATAACATCGGTCTCAGATACAAACACATAAAGACTAGCAGACTCTACAGTGACACTATTGAAATAGGTAACGTTGTTCTAGTCATGCACCATGAAATTAAAATACCATAAAAAATTGTGCAGAAAAACGAAATCAATAAAATCCATTCAAGGAACAAATCTTTATATTTTTTAGAAAAAAATTTGCTTTTTTTTAATTCAGTTGTTTTTTATGATTTCTCTGTTGCCTAACCAAGAAACAACATTTTAAGGCAAAGTTTTGGAACAGAGGAAACTCACCTTATTTAGTTATATATTTATTTAGCATTTTTAGAATGTATTATATCTATACAATCTGGGTGTATGATTTTGTCAAAATTGGAAACTGTGAAACAAATTTTACTATCTATTAATGTGACAACATGTACAGTCCTACAAATGCATGCATTAAAAATACATATAAATTGTATGTGTATGAAATTAATATGTATATATAGTCTTAATTTTTATAAATATTATATTTAAGTGTGCAATTAAAATAAGTGTTTTTTTCATGATTATTGTAGAAAACATTTTTAAGCAAGTTTATCTATAACAAAATCTGTTGTTTATACCAAAACTATTTGCTTATAACTTTAAACTAGCTAGACAAAGTGTAAAACTTGAAAAAAAAAAAAAATAGTATTAAAATAAAATAAAGGCAAATATTATTAGCTCAGCATACTTCTATTAAGAGCCAGATACTTTCTGATTTCCTCTACCATGTTTTCTGAAATATCATTCCCTCTGGTGATAGAGAGGTCAACTATGGATGTATTCCCTTTCACCAGGTCCCTCAGGATCAGTCCCCCTTTCTCTGTCAGCCCCGCATGCTCCAGTTCCAGTGATCTCAAACCCACGTTGACCCTCAGCCCCTTAACCAGGCCCTCTAACCCTGTGTCGCCTATTCCTGCATGGTCTATTGACATTGATTTCAGCGTAGTATTCTTCTTCATAGCTTGGCCCAGGCGCTCCCATCCGGAGGCAGTCACAGCCGTATTACCGTTCAAACTTAGCGATGTCAGAGTTTTATTTGAATCCAAAAAGCGTGAAATTTCCCCAATGCCTGCGTCGCCTATTTTCGTTTCGGACAAATCAAGCTGCTTTAGATTACATCCCTCATCATTGTGTGAATCGTATTTGACCTCTTTGCCCTGGTCCTTTTGTTGCCGTGCCTCAGCAGGTGAAAGGTACCCGGAGGTGCGCCGTAAGAATGGGAACGGGTCCTTGGTTTTTATGAGTGCGTCACAGAGCAGTTTGCAGCCTACGTCACCCAATGGATTACCATTCAGGCTGGAACAAGAAACACACCATCTGTTAATCCTTTGTTTCAATTTATGCTTAGTAGTGAAATATAGAAAAATCTATAAGATAAAAACCTTGTAATACAAAATGCATCACCGCCTTATTTTAGTTTTGAAATATTCTAAATAACATAAAAATACACAGAAATATCTATATTGCAAGATATATGTTGCAATCATAATTAATAACTTTATATTTATACTATATTTATGTCCCTAAAAAAATAAACATTTAACAGTATTTCTTAAATCAAAACGTTAGGCTTACATAATCACTTCCATGGCTGGTTTGTTCTTGATAACATTTGCAAAGGCAGTCATGGAATCGGGCCCGAGATTGTTAAGGCCCAGGTTCACAATGGAGGGGTTAGAGGGGCTCATCTGTAGGGCCCGGGCCAGACTGAGGAAGGAAGTGTCCTCCAGGGCAGAGTTTCGCAGAGTCACCGATTTTAGGTCATGATTCTTAGTGATGAAGTTTGATAACTCCGCCACCTGAAAATGGAGTTATCAATAATTGGAAAAGTGCTTGGAAAACTTGTCTTAATAGATGTGTGTAAAATGTAATCTCAGATTAGTATGTGCAGTCCGCTTGTATAGAATTTTCGTTTAAAGAAATTCTCATCTTAACAAAGCAAGAGGGCCAAGATGGCCCTAATTCGCTCACCTGAGAGGAGTCGGTTCATTCAATCTTTACCTAATGTCAAACTTGACCTAGATATTGACCAGACAAACATCCTGGTCAAGTTTCATCATTATTGAACCAAAACTGTGGCGTAGAATGTTTTTGTATTTGTAAGATTTGAAATGGTGACCTATAATCAAACTTGACTGAGATCTTTCAGCAACTTTGATAAAGAATGCTTGAGAAATGTGAGTGCTAAAGAGTTTACAAACCAAATGTGGACAGACGGTCAGCGGACAAAGACCAATCCTAAAACCTCACATGAGCAATCAGGTGAGCTAAAAAGTGTGTTTCACCAATCTGAGCCATTTTCCAACTTGTCCAAAAAATCAATAAAACCAATGTATTGACTAAGTTTCATGATGATAAGGCAAAATATGTGACTTCCATAGTATTCAATCACAAGGTTTCTCTTAATATAGTCACATAAGGAAAACTGCCCCACCCCCCCTGGCAGCCATGTTTATTGACCCATCAGGACCATTTGCAAACTCATCTGAGATATATATAAAACCAATCTTTTCACCAAGTTTTATGATGATTGGGCAACAAATGTGACTTCTAGAGTGTTCACAAGCTTTTTTTATTATATAGATATAAGAAAACTGCCCCCCCCCGGCAGCCATGTTATTCTACTGACCGGAACCAAATAGATGTTCTGAGCAAATTTCATGAAAATTAGGCAACAAATGTGACTTATAGAGTGTTCACATGTTTTCACTATATACATATAGAGAAAAATGCCCCGCCCACTGGCGGCCATGTTTTTTCACTTCACATGTTTTCACTATATACATATAGAGAAAAATGCCCCGCCCACTGGCGGCCATGTTTTTTCACCGATCTGGACCATTTTTATACTCGTCCGACATATCAATAAAATCAATGTTTTCATTAACTTTCATGATGATTGGGCCAAAATTGTGACTTCTAGAGTGTTAACAAGGTTTCTCTATAGCCATATTAGGAAAACTGCCCCGCCCACTGGCGGCCATGTTTTTCAACAGACCAGAACCACTTTTGAACTCAGCCAACATATCATAAAGACAGACATTTAGACAAAGTTACATGAAGATTGAGCATTAAATGTGACTTCTACAGTGTTTACAAGCTTTTTCTTTTTTTTTTGACCTAGTGACCTAGTTTTTGACCCAGCATGACCCAGTTTCAAACTCGATCGAGATTTCATTGGAACAAATCTTCTGACCAAGTTTCATAAAGATCGGAATATAAATGTGGCCTCTAGAATGTTTACAAACAAATGTGGACGGACGACGGACAAAGATGGGTCACAAAAGCTCCCCTGAGCAATCAGGTGAGCCAAAAAAAACATCCAACCTCGAATAACAATTAACACATAAATGATACACAAATCTACTATGTATTATTATGAAAACATTAATAATCAAAGGGGAGTAACTACTGTAAACTTAAAGGCAATATTTAGAAGAGTTGTCTCGCATGTTACATGACCTTAATTCATGATTGTTTAACAAGCCTTTTTACTATATAAATATAAAGAAAACTGCCCTGTCCCCCTGGCAACCATGTTTTTAAACTGACCGGAACCATTTTTAAACTTAACTCACGTATCTAGGAAACAAAAGTTCTGACAAAATTTCATGAAAATTGGGCCAAAAATGTGACTTCTAGAGAGTTGACATGTTTTCACTATATACATATAGAGAAAAATGCCCTGCCCACTGGCGGCCATGTTTTTTCACCGATCTGGACCATTTTCAAACTCGTCCAACATATCAATAAAACCAATGTTTTGACCAACTTTCATGATGATTGGGCAAACATTGTGACTTCCAGAGTGTTTACAAGGTTTCTCTATAGCCAAATAAGGAAAACTGCCCCGCCCACTGGCGTCCATGTTTTTCAACGGATCAGAACCACTTTTGAACTCAACCAACATATCATTAAGACAAACATTTTGACAAAGTTACATTAAGATTGGGGATGAAATGTGACTTCTACAGTGTTTACAAGTTTTTTTCTATTTTTTGACCTAGTGACCTAGTTTTTGACCCAGCATGACCCAGTTTCACACTTGACCGAGATTTTATTGGGACGAAGCTTCTGACCAAGTTTCATGAAGATCGAACAATAAATGTGGTCTCTTGAGTGTTTAGGAACAAATGTAAGGACAGACCGACAGACGACGGACAAAGACCGGTCACAAAAGCTCACCTGAGCGATCAGGTGAGCTAAAAATCCAATGTCGGCAGTAAGTGTCTTCCATGATTAGTCTGCGGGTTATTTTTTATAATTCACTTAAAGACACACATTTATTTAATGCTTTCTGGTGGTTTATAGAGAAATATCAGTAAATTAAAACTGATAATTTCACTGTTTTAAACAGTGAAAATTATCAGTGAGAATATCGATAATTTTCATTGTATACTGTGAAATGACGTCATTTTTTGACGAAATGACGTCATTATTCCAGCAAAATTCTTTAGTTAAACTCTTAAACAATGTATATAAACTGTTAAAAATGCATATCCTCTATATATTTAATTATATGTAAATGCATATTTTGTGAAGACTGCACATGCAAAGGCTTTCATCCCAGCTTAACCAGAACGAGGCTAATTTATTTTATGTGGCAAAAAAAGGAAAAATATCAGTGATATACTAATCTCTTATTTTGTACTCAAAAACGGAATATAATTACACATAAGCAGGAAACAGTTGTTATTTCATAGTTTTCTTTCTCCGGTTTAAATACAGAAAATGAAACAGATGGGTGAAAAATCTGCAATATAAAGAAGTGAAACTCCAGCTGCATTCATTAAAAAAGATTTCTCTCCGTTTTAGAAGATGATGTAATGAAAATAGGAAAAAAATCTATATAATTATTTGCCAATAAATGTTATGACAAGTACTCTCTTACTTTAAGCCTATCATTGAACTCTACACATTGCATGTTTATGTTGGCCAACCATTTAAAATATGTTAGAACATTACAAAAGGTGTTATTTAGTGTGAGTGATGAAGTGGTTTATTAACATTGCAATAATTAGTATAAAGATCCTTGATTTGAATGACTCACAAAGATGCCTCATTTTTGGGGCCTTAAGTTCTTAAGTCCAGTGGGTTACAATTTACTATTTTAACACTAATTGAGCCAAATTTTAGGAAAATGGTTTAACGCATGTGCATAAAATGTCACCCCAGGTACGCCTAAGCATAGGCTTATCAGGGAGGACACTTTCCCGTTGTGCCAGCATGACACTACGCACATGCATTAAGCCCAGTTTTCCCAGGACAAGGCTCACATATTTCATTCCTTACCTGGGAATCAATCAGTTTCACCCCACTAAGCTCCAGGGCTGTATTTCCCTCATTTCTTACCTGGGAATCAATCAGTTTCACCCCACTAAGTTCCATGGCTGTATCTCTCTCATTCCTTACCTGGGAATCAGTCAGTTTCACCCCACTAAGCTCCAGGGCTGTATCTCCCTCCACCATGGGCAAGATGCTTCCAAAATGGGCTTTAGGCGCTGGCACAGATGTCAGGCCTAGACTTCCGTCCTTTGACCCACTGGATTGGGCCACGTTGTCTGGGTCATGGCCTGCAAATGGAGGCGGCAGGATGCTATTAACAGCCAGACTGGCTCTGGGAAAAATAGTCTCAATATATATGCGTAAAGAGTCATCTCATATTAGCCTGTGCAGTCTGCTTATCAGGATCAACACTTTCCGGTATATGGAATTTTTCATTTAAAGGTGATCTCTTCTTAACAAAAGACAATGGAGGCGGAATGTCCGCACAGGCTAATCAGGGACGACACTTTGTGCTAACACTTGATTTTTGCCAAGAAGAGACTTTTTTAAACAAAAAATATCCCAAAAGCGGAAAGTATCGTCCCTGTTTAGCCTGTGAGGACTTGAGGACTGCGTGGGCTTATCTGGGATGACACCTAACACACATTCATTAAACCCCTTTTTCACAGAGCACGGCCCATATATTTTTTAAACATATTTAGGTATCATAAACTTACTGCTTGAAAGAGAACAAGGGATGTGTTTGTCAGGAACACAATGCCCCCCTTCTGGGCCACTTTGATTTAAATAAAAAAAAATAAAATATTATATCACTTTAAAAAATATAACTTCCCTTGTAAAAATAATCTGTACCTGCCAAATGATAAATAGAAATTATCTCCCTTCAAAGCTTGCTACTTCATTGGATTTTTTTTTTCTTTGACTTTGAAGGATGTTCTTGGTGTTTCACCACTCAAAATGTGCAGCTCCATGAGATACACATGCATGCCAAATATCAAGTTGCTATCTTCAATATTGCAAAAGTTATGGCAAATGTTAAAGTTTTAGAATGGACGGACGGACGGACTGAAGACTGACGGACAGTTAAACTGCTATATGCCACCCTACCGGGAGCATAAAAATCACACTACAATTCCTACCTCCATAATTGTGGTCACTTTCATCAGTAGCTGAAAAAAACACAAGGGGATATGAAAATCCAAATTTTGTATTTCCATTGACAGTAAGAGCGTTCTATCAACCATCTCTGCTGCAATCCTGACAAGATTTTTGCAAATTCAATGGATTGTAATGTTTGTAATAGTTAATTAATTAAAGTACTGTAAAATACCACAAACACCTGCCACAAATAAATTGTTGGAATACATTGAGAATGTTTGTTATTAACCCTTTTTGTGCCACAGTTACTTGATGTGTGAACAGGGTATGATTAAAGAAACAAATTTTGAAAGCTTAAAACTTTTTCTCACTGAAATTTCTCTAAATTATTCAGAAAAATAATAAATAAAATAAATACAAAAACCACAAAGAGTCACATGTGCTTTGCCTTAAAGTCACACCTAATGGACAAATTGACCATCCAACCAACCTTAACCCTTTCCCACTCAGAAGCAAAGTAAAAATGGCTTTGTGCAAACAGAATAAAACCAGAAGAGCCTGCAAGTAACTTGCAGTCTGTTCAGAAGTTATGCTGTTCGCTGCTCATCAGTACCAAAGGATTGGAAATGAAGCCCTCAAAACTTGAATCTTGTAAGAAAGGTCTTATATTAAATTACACATTTTTATAGGGCCTATACAAGCGTCAAAATATATATCTAAGTGGTAAAGGGTTAACCCAAATAAGGACAGGTGCTAGTTATTATTTATTATCTACTTCAAATGGGTGCTCAAAATTTGGGGTTTGCAAATACTTGTGCCAGTGGACCGTGCTTGTTCTTCAAATTCCATGGTTAACAAGATATTCATAAACATTAATATTTTATCAACACGCATTCACAACTGCTTCTTAAAGGAACTTTGTAATGGTCTGAGAAATTGCTCATTTTATTAAATCACTTAACTACTTCTTTAATCACTCAATCACAAATTTAACTAAATCACTACTCACTCAATCTTTTATTTCATTAAATCTGGACACCACTTATTTCATTAAATCACTAAATCAATACATTCATTAAAGCACTTAATCACTAATTTCATTAAATCACTTATTTCAATAAAGTTTTACATCACTACTTTACTTTTATCTACCCATATGCGATAATCTTGGAGCTAACATTAACATCTAACATAGGAAACAAGAACAAGGGCTGTTTGTAAAACACACATGCCCTTCATATGGGCTGTCAGTTGTAGTGGGAGCCATTGTGTGAATACGTTTTTTGTCACTGTGACCTTGACCTTTGACCTGAAAAATAGGGGTCATCTACAGGTCATGATCAATGTACCTATGAAGTTTAATGATCCTAGGCGTAAGCATTCTTGAGTTATCATCCGGAAACCATTTTACTATTTCGAGTCACTGTGACCTTGACCTTTGACCTAGTGACCCGAAAATCAACAGGGGTCATCTACCAGTCATGATCAAAATTACCTATGAAGTTTCATGATCCTAGGCCAAAGAATTCTTGAGTTATCATCCGGAAACCATTTTACTATTTCGGATCACTGTGACCTTGACCTTTGACCTAGTGACCTGAAAATCAATAGGGGTCATCTGCCAGTCATGATAATATTCTTATGAAGTTTCATGATCCTAGGCCCAAGAGTTCTTGAATTATCATCTGGAAACCATCTGGTGGACGGACGGACCGACCAATCATCATAATATAACAAGCATGTGCCATGTAAAAGTCAAATCAATGGAAAATAAAAATAATGTTGTTACGTAGTTTTGACCTTTTCCATATCATTATATGTCCTAATGAATTGTAAATTTACTATCTGGAACATGATCACTTCATAATCAAGTTCAACAAGCGATGTGTTTGTGAAACACTATGTCCCCATAAATTTGACCTTTGACCTTGAAGGGTGACCTTGACCTTTCACCATTTAAAATGTGCAGCTCCATGAGATACACATGCATGCCAAATATCAAGTTGCTATGTTCAATATTGCAAAAGAGTACATTAAATGAGCGATTTTGACCCATATTTTTGACCTTTGGACTTGAAGGATTACCTTGACCTTGACCTTTCACCACTCAAAATATGCAGCTCCATGAGATACACATGCATGCCAAATATGAAGTGCTATCTTCAATATTGCAAAAGTTATGGTAAAATGTTAAAGTTGGAGCTATAGTGGTTGGGGACACAAAAAGGGTCGACATGGTACGCCAAAATGAGTTCAGTAGGTATAGGTGAGTTTGTACCTTTCAAAGACATAATATATGCAAGTATCAGAGCTATGTAGGAAGAATGCTTGATGTTACTAAAAATTGGGCCATTGTGGGTCCAACTGGTACACACTGACAGATGGGGATGGAAAAGTGAACAGACTGACTAATCGCTATATGCCTTACAGTATCTGAAGATGCTGGGGCTTGAAGACATTGGAGCCACACTCTGTGACAAAGGGGTTTAATGAATGTGCGTAAAGTGCCATCGCATATTAGCCTGTGCAGTCTGCAGTCTGCACAGGCTAATTAGGGACGACACTTTCCGACTTAACTGAATTTTTGGTAGAAGAGACTTTCTTTAAACAGAATATACCATAAAAGCGGAAATTGTCGTCCGTGGTTAGCCTGTGTGGACTGCACAGGCTAATCTGGGTTAACACTTAACACACATGCATTTAACCCCCTTTTCTTAGAGCACGGTCCATTTATAATGGCTATAGGCAGTCTACAATTTGTAATAAATAAATCTACAGCTATTCTTGTTTTGTTGATCATTGTTCTCTAAGCTCTTATAATTGGCAATAGTTTTTGTCCCAAAAATGTGAAAATATTTGAATTGAAAATTTGCTCTTAAAAGAAAAATAATGACAATTAAACTAAATCCAATTATCATTTGATTTTTACTATAAATTGTAATAGAATGTAATTCTTATTCACAACAAAACAACTTGAGTCTTGCACTTTTATTTCTTTGCAAAAAAGGTTACATTGTTAAATTTGGGATTTTGGATTTTGTAAGCATTAATAAAATAACAAAACAATTACTTTTAACAACAGTTTTTAATTTTTACTTAATGTGTGACTTCAAAATAAAAGCCAAGACACTTAAGGCTTATTATAAGGGCACAGTTTACACAGTGGCGAGGTTAAAAATGTCAAGTTATATTATTTGCATGGCACAATATTACACTAGGTGCCTAACATGCATATTGCTGCACTTACGCTGATAAGTCGCCATAAATGGTCGGCCACAAACACTGTCTCATACATGGCTTAGGCAATAACAATTAAAATCATCTGTCTTTAACCCTTTACCACTGAGATATGTATTTTCACGCATTTATAGTCCCTTAGAAAAATATATTCAATTACATTAAGACTTTTCTTAAGAGATTCAAGCTTTTAAGGCTTCATCTCCAGCCCTTAGATACTGATAAGCAGCAAACACCATTAAACCTGAACAGACTGCGAGTTACTTGCAGGCTGTTCTGGTTTTATGCTGGTTGCAAAAGCCATTTTCACTTTGCTTCTTATGGGAGCAAGGGTTAAACAATAGGGCCATGATGGCCTTAAAGGGCTCATCTGAGTTCAAGGTACATCAATTATTGATGACTTGGCCTGGTGACCTAGGTTTGACCCCACTTGACCCCAATTGAAACATAGCCTTAATATATTCAAGATAAACGTTCTGATTATGTGACATAAAGAATTGACTCATAAAGGTGGCATCTAGTGTGCCATAATACAACTAGTCATTTGTTAGATCTGACCTGGTGACCTATTTGTTGACAAACTTGACCCAGATTTCGAACTTGGCCAAGGTAGTCAAGATATATTTTTATATCAAGGCTCATTTTAATTGACCATTATTTGTATCAGTTAACCTGACAGCTTGCTGGGTTTATACATGGCAGATCATGAACACAGAGGCTTGACATTGTGTCAACAATATTGTTCAGGTATACATGCACTTGCTGTAAAAATGTGTTTAGTTTGTATCATTAAACATTCTATCAATCGGTCAGTCCTATTCCATGTTAAACTAACAAGCTGTACTTATAACGTTGAAGTTTGTAAATCCTTGTATTGGATTTAATTTTCTACCAGGAATAATTAGCAATAATTTGAAGCAAATTTTTTCATAGACCTTATTACTTTTCCAACCAACATATAAAGTATAAATTACTAGTCAAGAATTAATAAAAAACAATAGCTTGTTCTTGTAGTTGTTTCCCGAAACCATCGAGCATATATATAGTAGTATTTTACAAGATGGTTATATATTGTACACATTTCAAATTAAATTGGAATTGTTTTACACTTGTAAAATGTGTAACAAACTTGCGTAAAATAAAAATTGTAAAATTTAAATCTATTATGAATTTTGGTTGTAAAATCTGAAAGTTAATGAACACTTAATACATATAAACCAGAATAAGAAAATATATTACACGTATTATTAAAGGGGCCTTTTCACAGATTTTGGCATGTTTTGAAGTTTTTCATTAAATGCTTTATATTGATAAATGTAAACATTAAATTTTAAAAGCTCCAGTAAATAATCAAAAATAAAATTTAAAAAAGGAAAAAAAAGTAGCCCGCGGCAAGGCTCGAACCAGTGACCCCCGAAATCCTGAAGTAAAAACGCATAAGCCAACTGAGCTATCCTGCCAAGCACACATAAGAAGCGTATTTTATATGTTATATAAGCCATCTTCTTAGTTTCACAAATTTAAACGACAACAACAGAACTCTCCAAATTATTCAATCCTTTCGCGTTGCAACGCTTTATAATTTTTAGGTTTTTAAATCGTCAAAAGATGCATATAATGGCTATATTAGACCATGGCAAATGTTCAGTAATACTGTTTCCTCACAAATATCATAACTAAACCGAAAACTTGCGAATCTGAAACAACTTTTTTCAATTTTGTCAATTTACCAAACCGTGAGAAGATCCCTTTAAAAGGTATACAAAAGAGATGAACAAAATAAATTGATAATTTTTTCAATTAGAAAAAATTGCCACTTTTGCGAGCAGAGACAGTGCTTTGACCTTCCTCCACTGAAATTAAAAATGGAAACAATTGACAAGAAACATACAAATTCCACAAAAAAGCAAATTGTTTAAATGCGTTTTCAATTTTATGACAGAGAAGAGCATTGTAACTTACAAAACAGCAGTCCTTTATCCGGGGAATGTTGAATAACTTTTTTCTATTTTTTATACCACATTTATATAACGCCCTTTTCATACTCAAGATGTGCGTTCAAAGGCCCTTTACATTTTGTCCCTGATCACTGGGTGACATAAGTCGTCCGTTAACATCTTGGCGCTGAGTATGCAGCCACAGCAAATTGGCTTATTTCCCTCACAGGTACCCATTTATACACCTGGGTGGCCAGGAGCAGAATTGTGGGATAAATTTCTTGCTCAAGGAAATTCCAGTGGTCAGGGCAGGATGCAAACCCTGGACTTCTCGATCCCTAAGCCAGCGTCCTACCATTAGACCACTGCTCCCACATTACTTCTGTATCCATATCAGCCCAAACTAAGCATTTCACCATATGGCACTTTTAGTACACAAAATGTTTCATCAACCTTTCAAAACTTTTTTGTGATTTGTTCCAAGATCGAGATTTCAGTTTTCATTTATTTGTAACCATAGCAACAAAACTTTATTTTTGACCAAGATAATAAAATAATGTCACTATTCCCAATATTGCCCTCTATCCACCTACTGGGTTTGATCAACCTCAACACATTTAAGTTATTCCGGGATCGAGACGCCTACCCTTCCATGTCCCTTAGCCTATGGACTAGTGGAATAACACAATCAAACAGAAACATCCTATATTAATACCTTTGGGTGGATTAAAGCAGAGCTCCAGATAAGGGTCGTATTTTCGTAATTACGAATTATTTTTAAGTCCGTTACGTATTTATTTTAAAATCTTGTCGTACCATCAAGAATAACAAAATCAAGTTACGAATATTATTTTTACATCAGTTCGTATCGATTTGTATTGAGTTCTTTTCGCGTATTAAAGATCTTTGCGGTGCTTATATACAATGGTTATCGGGTTTGATTAGCAAAGCGCATTTTTTCCAATAAAAGCGGCGTATACAGTCTATCTGTCAAAAAACAACGGCGGCGCCCAGAGAGGGTCCTAAAAACATTGCAAAGCGTCCAAAAACACGCCTTTAACATATTGTACGCAAAGTGATGCGAAGTTAAATGTTTAGAAAGACATTATAGAAAAGATCTTATACGATGTTGTATGTTCAGTCGCCGACACAGTCGGAAAAGCTAAACAAAAACGCGACACGACGGGTCCAAACTTTAACACAAAAACAAAACATTGAACGAGTGGAAGGGACAAGTCCCGTGGCTAATCTGTAGTACAGGTCAATTTGTTATCTCCCTTTTCATATAACATACATTTACTTCTTGGTGTGAATTTCGTCCTCTCGCCAGTGTTCGTTCACCCATGAAAGCTCGTGGAATTGTGGTCATGTCCAATCGTTATTTAGAATTGATCTGTTGCAAGATTTTCATTGGTCATTCAAATGCACCTGTTGATTTCATTATGAAATTACTGACCGCGCTTGCATTTGCCAAGATCGTCTAGAGGACGCAAGTCCATAGTCATTGTTTATTCCAACCTGGTGAGTTAAACAGTTTTCATTTATTGAACATTGTGTATTATTGCATTATGAAATGTGTGTGAATTAGTTTAAGTTAATGAGAAGCTCATTTAATTCATATTTCGTAGTATCGTTTGTTTTGTTCTGTTTGTAAAATATTGTCATTGTTTTGTGTAGGTCTTTTCCGTCATGGCTATATTGGTCAGCGTCAATAAATACAATTAAACCTCCACGGCTTTGATTGAATGATGTGCCCCCAATCTCCACACCCATTACAAATCGTTGAAAAGATTGAAGGGGAGACCCGTTTTAATTGTGAAATATGTGAAAATTTATCTAAGGCATGCAATCTAAGCACAGTTTGGGCATATAAAGGTATTTGAAAAATTAAATTGTATAATACTGAAAAGACACTGTTGAACTCGTATACATAAAGTTGCTAGTATGTTTATTTTGATTTTTGTGCATGAAAATAACCATTATTATTTATTTTTAGGTCATTTAGAACAAAAATCATTTACCAAAACTTAGTAGTAACGTTAAGAATAAAATTTCAGAGTTAAGAATTCTTTTTGAAAATCTGGTAGTAATTTAAGAATTTCACAAAACCTTATCTGGAGCTCTGATTAAAGCACTGTTCACAAACTCAAATAAATCCATAAACCATGGACATTTCCAATAAAACTCTGCACAGTCCAAAAACTACTAGTAAAGTATATACTGTAATAACCAGTGTTATTGTGAGACATAAATTTTTGTTAATTTCATGGGTTGACAGATCCAATAATTTAACACAAATAAATAACATTTTGACAGACACATTTTTCCCCCTCAAAATCACAAATCCACACATGTACGTGTTCAAAAAAGTAATTTTTTGAAAATGACAACATTTCATGTCAATGAATATTACTGCTCTTCCAGTGGTTGATTTTGGCTGGCCATTTTAACTTTTTCAAAGTAGGACTTTAGAGACTACAGAGACTAGAAGACCGTTAGACCAGTCATTAATTGAGTTGTATTCTGAGAAAACTGGGCTTAATGCCTGTGCATAGAATCAACGAAGATCAGCCAGTGCAATATGCACAGGTTAATCTGGAACAACATGTTTTGCCTACACTGAATTTTCAATAGGAAGAGACTTTAGTTCACAAAAAATACCAATAAAGCAGAAAGTGACCTCTGTGATTAGCCTGTGCAGAAAGTGACCTCTGTGATTAGCCTGTGCAGACCAAAGCAGAGTGACCTCTGTGATTAGCCTGTGCAGACCAATCTGACTAATCTGGGACAACACTTAACGCACACGCATTTAGCCCCAGTTGTCACAGAACGCGGCTAAATTTATGACTGTCACAGAGAGCGGTTCACCTATTTCACATACCAGTTTTAGGTTTAGCCTTTTCCTCAGAGTCACTCTCAGAGTCTGAACTCGAACTCGAGTCAGTGCTGCTGTCTTCAGTTTCTTCCCTGTCTCGTTGTTGCGCAATACCCCCACCACCTAGTATATAACAGGTTAACATTATTTTAAGTAAAATGAGCCTTGCTCTTGGAAAAGAGGGCTTAATGCAAGTGTGTACAGAGTCCCAGATAAGCCTGTGCATTGTGCAATCAGGAACATCACATTCGGCTTGTATGCACATGCAGTAAACCCTGTTTCCCCAGAGCAAGACTTTAATTATTGCAAAAACCACAAAAAAAAGACATTTAAATGTTTTCACATTGTGCAAATTAAGGAATTAAAGAAAACAAGAGCACAGCATAACGGGTGCCACGCTCGGCTGCGAAAGCTTGTCAGAATGATTTTTTTTAGAGGTCACAGTGACCTTGACCTTTGACCTAGAGACCCAACAAGAGATGTGTTTGTCAGAAACACAATGCCCCCTACTGCGCCACTTTGAAATAAAATTTCTATTTATCATTTGGCAGGTATAGACATCATCTCCCTTTAAAGCTTTATTACTTCCCTTGGATATGTCCAATCCAACTGACAACCAAGGCCTGTGGTTTATCAAAGAGATCATAGCCAGAGTTCATCATGTATGTATGGACATAAGTCCATTGGTAATTAATGAAAACTAGCATTCACAAATTAGAACAGGTAAGATATGATAATTATATCAAGACATGTGTTCGTCAGAAACACAATACCCCCTAATGCGCCACTTTGAAATAAAATTGCCATTTATCATTTGGCAGGTATAGACATCATCTCCCTTTAAAGCTTTATTACTTTCCTTGGATATGTCCAATCCAACCCGGGGGGGGGGGGGGAGGTCTGTAGACAGTAAAAAATGACCAAGTCAGACATCACTAACAACCAAGTTTATCAAAGAGATCATAGCCAGAGTTCATCATGTATGTTTGGACATAAGTCCATTGGTAATTAATGAAAACTAGCATTCACAAATTAGAACAGGTAAGACATGATAATTATATCAAGAGATGTGTTC
Source organism: Dreissena polymorpha (assembly GCF_020536995.1). Lineage (NCBI taxonomy): Eukaryota > Metazoa > Mollusca > Bivalvia > Myida > Dreissenidae > Dreissena > Dreissena polymorpha. The sequence goes on along the minus strand of NC_068368.1, from coordinate 65,201,949 downwards.
GTCAGAAACACAAGACCCGCTAATGCGCCACTTTGAAATAAAATTGCTATTTATCATTTGGCAGGTAAAGAAATCATCTCCCTTTAAAGCTTACTACTTCCCTTGAATTATGTCCAACCGGAGGGGATGGGGGGGGGGAGGGCGGACGGGTTTCACAGTCAATTATGACCATGTCAGACATCACTGACAACCAAGGCCAGTGGTTTAAAAGAGATCATAGCCAGAGTTGATCATGTATATATAGTCCACAGATATGTAATGAACATCAAAGAAATTATAATTAGATCATTAAAAAAAACACTTTTACAAATCAATCAATTGAGTTATAAATAATCAAAATAATAAATCTGTACAGTAACTGTGAAAAGAACTTCAATTCTTGGTAAGGAAATATATAATATGAGATTTATAATTATATAAATTACTTCCCTTGAAAATAATTGTCACTTACAAATCACTATTTTTAGTAGCAAGTAATTGAAAGCCACTACCGTGACTGTGATTGACCACTCGAAATGTGCAGCTCCATGAGATACACATGCCAAATATATAAAGTGGCTATGTTCAATATTGAATAATTATCTCCCTTTTTAAAGCTTATTACTTCCCTTAAATGTGTATTTTTTACCGTAGACCATAAAGGATGACCTTGACCTTTTACCACAATGTGTTTGTCAGGAACACAATTTCCCCTACTGGCCACTTTGATTTATTTAACAAAAATATATACGTGGGCAGGTCAGATAACTATGTCCATTTAAAGCTTATTACTTCCCTTGACTTTGTTTTTTCGAGCCTTGACCTTCAAGGATGATGTTCACCTTGAAATTTTACCACTCAAAATGTGCAGCTCGATGAGATACACATGCATGCCAAATATCAAGGTGCTATCTCCAATATTTAAAAAGTTATGGCCAATGTAAAGGTTTTAGCACGACGCTTAAGGCAGACGTCGGACGGCAAGCTGGCTATGAAAATAGCTTGGGTTTTCTCCGAAAACAGCCTCGCTAAAAAATCACAGCATTATCAAGAATGCAGAAAGTGAATATACAGTTTTGACAGTTTTGATATTTACAAAGAAAACAACCAACATTACATACGCATTTCAAAAGGTTTCTTCTCCAATTTAGGGCTGGATTGTTGAGACTCTTCTTGCTTTACCACATCTTGTTTGACCGGAGACTTATCTTCAGAATCAGACAAACTTGAACTTGAATCCGAATCACTTGATGAACCAGAAGACTCCCTTGCAGCATGTGGTGCTGCTGCCATTGGGGTTGCAGGTTTCTTGAGTTCAGGTGAAGGGGTCCTTGGTTTTGGTACTGGTTTGTCAGCCTCTGAACTTGAATCTGAATCACTTGATGAACCAGAAGACTCTCTTGCAGCATGTGGTGCTGTTGCTCTTTGGGGTTCAGGTCTCTTGAGTTCAGGTGAAGGGGTCCTTGGTTTTGGTACTGGTTTGTCAGCCTCTGAACTTGACTCAGAATCAGAACTAGAAGACGTCACAGAGGAAGTGCTAGGTGATGGCTTTTTAGCCTCAACTGGAGATGGAGGTTTCACTGACTGAACTGGTTTTGGTACTAGCTTATCAGCCTGGGAATCAGATTCAGAATCAGAACTAGACGATGTCAAAGAACTAGTTGAGGAAGACTTTTTGGCCTCAACTGGGGATAAAGATTTCACTGGCAGAACCGTTTTTGTCTCAGCTGCGGTAATTTTTGCAGAAGTTGTTGCTGGTTTGGGTTTGGCCTCAGATTCATCTTCTGAGCTAGAACTAGAGCTGGTGGTAATGTCTCCTCTGCACTGCCAAATCTTTATATTCTGCATTCAGACTTTCCATTTGCCTTGTCATCACAGGAAATGTGGATTGTTTGGTTTCCTCCTCTGACTTTGAACTTGTGCTGGAGCTGCTAGAATGCTTCCTTTGCATCACATTTTCTTCCTGAACTTGTTGTTTAATCACAGGTGGTTTGGTTTCCTTCTCTGATTCTGAACTTGAACTGCTTGAGGATTTTCTAGCTACTGCTCTGAGGAGCAGGCTGTGGTTTTTCCTCCTTTTTTACCACATACTCTCTGCCAGAGCTGCTGCTAGATGAAGATGAAGAACTAGCAGTGCTGGAGGTGGACCCTCGTCGTTTGGTTTGCTCAGATGTCCTCCCAATATCGGTCTTTTCAACAATCTTAGGCTTTCTTTCATCAGACAGACTTGTGGCAGTGCCGCTTTCTCTCTGGCTCTGAATGAAACTCAGCTGTTTCTCGAAGTCTCTTTTTATCCGCTCTTCATCAGCCATCCTCTTTTGTTTCTCTTCTTCCTTCTGCCTGTTCAACTCTGCCTCTTTTGCTTTACGATCTTCCTCCATTTTCTTTAACCTCTCTTGACTCTCGTTTCGCTGCAGCATAAAACGTTTCTTCCTTTCTTCCTCTTCTACCTGCCTCCTTTCTTCCTCCATCTGAAGTTTTTGCTTTCTTTCCTGTTCTCGCTTCTCCTGTTCCTTCTTCCTTTCTTCCTCCTCCTGTTTTCTTCGTTGTTCATTCTCTTGACGTATTTTCTCCTCCCGTTTTTTGCGTGTGAATTTCTCGTCCTCGGTATCGGATGTCAGTGTGCTTGATGATGACGATGACGATGATCGTGTTCGCTTTGTTGGGCCACCTGTCCGGACAAAAAGAACATTTATGAGAATTGTAATTAATTTGCAGAAAACTTATGTTTTACCAGATAATAAATCGCGTGTTTTTGTAAGTTATAAATCAAAACTAGTTCCTTCGTAGTAAGAATATAACAATTTCAAGAAAAATATAGACTGACAGAACCCTCCATTGAAAGGGTAGTACAGCTCAATTTGTTATCCCCCCTTTTAATATAATAAACATTTTTGTGCTGAATTCTATCCTCTCTCTATAGTGTGTGTTTAACAACAACCAGTGCGAATTAATGTATTAATTTGAATATTCAGTTCATTCATTTTTCATAGCATTGCATGTTTTATTCTGTTGGTAAGAATATTGTCATTGTTTGTTTAGGGCTATTTCGTCATTATCTATAATGGTCAGTGTCAATAAAATAGATTAAACAAGGCTATGGACTTTGTATGTCATGCCCCCCCCCCACACACACCCCACCACCTCAAAAGCATACATTTTATTTAAAAAAACATTTATTCAGTCTGTCAAGCCAGATTTTGGTCAATTTGTTCACAAAATTAAAAAGAAACTAATAGCTTTTTCTTAAATAATACCTCAGGGCAGCTTTTTTCTGTTCAAGGGCAAACACATTAGTCATGTATTTATCACTGGTGAATAAGTTTTTAAGCTTCAATTTTATTGCTAATAGAGATTCTAAGAAGGTGGCTCATATTCTAAGAGCAAATGCTGACAAACTGCCAGACTTGCCCACCCCTAATGATTTCCGCGATTTCTTCAAAAGTTGAAGAGCCTAATATAAGTTGCCACAACCTAGTGGTTAAGGCGATAGACTAGAAATCTTTTGGGATATTCCCGCGCAAGTTCGAATCTGCCGACGACGTATACTTTTTTGCGACGCATTTTATTTCTTTTCTAACGTACTTTGATTTCATATAGCATATAAGCTACATGTACGTTCATTGTTAAATATGTTTCAATTTTTATGTACGTTCTTCAATTTTTAAAATTAAAACAATGTTATGGCTAAATTGGGTGATTTACTGCTGAAAATACGAACCATGCTTGTTGCATTTTTATTTTTATTTCAAAAAGTAAACAGTAAATCTGTCTAATTCTTGGTATTTTTGCTGTTTATAGTGTATCTATAAAAACTAAGTTCAAAATATATTTCTTAAATGATACTATATTGAATTGTATGACACTTTGTTTTTAACCAACCCTATTTCTACTTGCCTGAAACCATTTACATTTCATGGCGCTCTTCCATAGATACCAAGTTATAAACAAGAGCACCGCCTTGCGGGTGCAGACCGCTCATCTATTTTCTTTTTAAAGGTGAAGGGACTCTCATTTTCAATCACAAAGGAGGGAGGGGTGGAGTGAAGAGGGGTGTATAGTGTGGGGTTGTGGACATTTATTACATTATCTTCCAAAAAAGCGAAAAAAAAAAAAAAAAAAACGGGGGCGGAGGTGGGGGGGGGGGTGGGGGGTGGGGGGAAGGGCGATGGGGGGGGGGGATTTTTTGGGTGCGATGGTTGGACGGTATTTCAAACATAACCGTTTAAAAAAAAAATTGGGGGGGGGGTGGGGTATAGTGTGAGGGTGTGGTGGTAATTTGTGAGATGATCTTAAAAAAAAAAAAAAAAAAAATAAAAAAAAAATGGGGGGGGGGTGGGGGGGTGGGGTGGGGGTATAGTGTGAGGGTGTGGTGGTCATTTGTGAGATGATCTTAAAAAAAAAAAAAATATAGGGGGGGGAGGGGGGAGGTGGGGGGGAGGGGGGAGGGGGTGGGAGGGCACGGGGGACGGTTTGGGTGGAGTCTAATGTGGTATGTCAGGTAAGAGTAGTTTCGTCAAAGTATCAATCAAATCTAATCATAAATAAAGAAGTTATGGCAATTTTAGCAAAATTTAATAATTTGACCTTGAGAGTCAAGGTCATTCAAAGGTCAAGGTAAAATTCAACTTGCCAGGTACAGTAACCTCATGATAGCATGAAAGTATTTGAAGTTTGAAAGCAATAGCCTTGATACTTAAGAAGTAAAGTGGATTGAAACACAAAATTTAACCATATATTAAAAGTTACTAAGTCAAAAAAGGGCCATAATTCCGTAACAATGACAACCAGAGTTATGCAACTTGTCCTTATACTGTACCCTTATGATAGTTTTTGAGTGTTCCAAGTATGAAAGCAATATCTATGATACTTTAGGGTGAAAGTGGACCAAAACATAAATCTTAACCAAATTTTCAATTTTCTAAGTATAAAGGGCCCATAATTCCGTCCAAATGCCAGTCAGAGTTACATAACTTTACCTGCACGGTCCCCTTATGATAATTAATAAGTGTTGCAAGTATGAAAGCAATAGCTTTGATACTGTAGGAATAAAGTGGACCTAAACACAAAACTTAATCAAATTTTCAATTTTCTAAGTATAAAAAGGGCACATAATTCTGTCAAAATGCCAGTCAGAGTTACATTACTTTGCCTGCACAGTCCCCTTATGAAAGTTAGTAAGTGTTGCAAGTATGAAAGCAATAGCTTTGATGCTTAAGGAATAAAATGGACCTAAACACAAAACTTAACCAAAATTTTCAATTTTCTAAGTATAAAAAGGGCACATAATTCTGTCAAAATGCATGCCAGAGTTATCTAACTTTGCCTGCCCAGTCCCCTCATGATAGTAAGTAAGTGTAACAAGTTTGAATGCAATAGCATTGATACTCACTGAGAAAAGTGGACCTAAACGCAAAACTTAACCAAAATTTTCTATTTTCTAAGTATAAAAAGGGCACATAATTCTGTCAAAATGCACGCCAGAGTTATCTAACTTTGCCTGCCCAGTCCCCTCATGATAGTAAGTAAGTGTACCAAGTTTGAATGCAATAGCATTGATACTTTCTGAGAAAAGTGGACCTAAATGCAAAACTTAACCGGACGCCAACGCCAACGCCGACGCCAAGGTGATGACAATAGCTCATAATTTAAAAAAAAATAATAGATAAGCTTAAAATAAATGTCTGTAAAAGAAAACATTTTTCATCTTGTTTAAACTTAAAACACCTTTACTGCATCTGTACACACCAACTGCATGTCTATATTTGGATATCTGGATGAATTATGGACTTTCATATACCCCAGGGGTGCACATTAACTGGACAAAAGCCGAGTGTGGGGGTGGTTTTGAAAAAATCAGTATATTTTTTTTTTAAAGCATGGAAAGACTACCTAAAAATGTGCATGTAGTTCAGCGAAATGATGCTGATTAAGAAAATAATAGATTATATCAATTTTGGATCGGTGCCCATTACGGGTGCGCTTCCTTAAAGGGACCTTCCATGTTTTGGTAAATTGACAAAATTAAAAGAAGAGCTGTCACCATAGGATGACTAATGCCCCCTATAAACGCTTGATAGAAGTTATGAGCTTTTTTCGAAACCTTAACACAGATTTCGAAAACTAAACTCCAACCCTAAGTTCAAGGTCAAGGTCACAGGGGTAAAATGTGTATGCGTATGGAAAGGCCTTGTCTGTATACACATGCATACCAAATATGAAGGTTATATCTCAAGGGACATAGAAGTTATGAGCATTTTTCAAAACCAAAAAGCAGATTTCGAAACCTAAACGTGGACCCTAACTTCAAGGTCAAGGTCACAGGGGTAAAATTGTGTGTGTGTATGAAAAGGCCTCGTCTATATACACATGCATACCAAATATGAAGGTTATATCTCAAGGGACATAGAAGTAATGAGCATTTTTCGAAACTTAAACGCAGATTTTGAAACCTAAACGCGAACCCTAAGTTCAAGGTCAAGGTCATAGGGGTTAAAGTTTTTGTGTGTATGGAACGGCCTCGTCCATATTCACATGCATACCAAATATGAAGGTTATATCTCAAGGGACATACTGAACATTTACCATGCTCTAGAATATTCATTATATGCATCTTTTGACGATTTAAAAACTTGAAAATTATGAAGCGTTGCAATGCCAAATGACTGAAAAATTGGGAGAGTTCTGTTGTTGTTGTTATATTTTGTGACGCTACGAGAAGTGCATATAAAAAGTATAAAATACAGCATCCACAATATGAGCATGGATGGTCGAGTGGTCTTAGAGCAATAGACTTTTACTCCAGTGGTCAGTGGTTCGAGCCCATTTGAAGGTTACTTTTTTTTCTCTCTTTAATTTGTTTCTTTTTTTTTTACTAAAGCTTTTGAGATCGATTGTTTACATTTATCAATACAAAGCATTAAGTGACAAACTTTAATACATGCCAAAATCTGTGAAAAGGTCCATTTAATACTACCCACTTCATACCAGGGAATAATAACTACCGGTAAGCAAAGTTATCATAAAATATAAATTATGTGTCAACATGGCTACAATGTTGCTCAACACCAAGCAATTTCATGTATATGATAGACACTCCATCATTTGAGATGCATTGTGAGAAAACTGGGCTCAATGCATGTGCTTAAAGTGTCGTCACAGATTAGCCTGTGCTTTCGGTACACTTTTTGCAATTAGTGGATTTTGTTTAAAAGAGACTTCCTTTAAACGAAAAATTCGGCAAAATCAGACAAAGTTGTCCCTGATAAGCATGTGCAGATTTCACAGGCTAATTTGGTACAGCAGTATACACACAAGCATTAAACCCAGTTCTCCCAGTATGTAACTCATTCCAAGATACCTGTTACTGGTGGTTTTGGGGTCAGTGACCTCGGTGAACTCTCAGTTTCTGTCGTAAGGTCACTGCTTGTAGATCCTGAGCTTCTGGCAGTGTCCCCACCGTCTGACCTTGCAGTGCTCACATCGACAACTTTTTGTACTGTCTCCTCACGAGATATCTTCTTTTCACCAGAGGGTTCAGGCGTTCTGGGCCGGGCATGAATGATGCGCTCGGGTTGTTTTGGAGATTTGGGCCTCTCTGAGGAAGATGATCCTGACCTCGACCTAGAGCTTGATCTTGAACGTGACCTTGAACGGGAATGGGACCTTGAACGGGAACATGACCTTGAACGGGAACGGGACCTTGAGGAGGATGAGGAGGAGGATGAACTTGATCTCTGACCTGAAAGCATGAAAGAAAATAGTTTTTATGTTTTTAGTGAAAACATGAAAGAAAATAGTTTTTTGTTTTTAGTGGAAATATGAAAAAAGTAGTGTTCTGTTTTTCGTTAAAACATGATATATTTACTTTGTTTATAGCCAAAACATGATCTCTGGGAAAATTGGCCTAAATCAGGACAACCAGACTGCAGAGTCTAATCTGGAATGACACTTCATGCAACTGCGCGAAGCTCAGTTTTCATAGAGCGCAGCTACAATGAAACTTTCACCTTTCTTTTGCACGTCAGCCTTGGGATAAGTGATCCCACGACCTTCAGCATCCTCGTCCTCTGAGGAATAGCCCTCAATCTGAAACATACATATGAACTTGTGGAGAATGCAACTAGTGTTTGCTCAAGTAAACTTTGCTTATTCATCGTATATTGTGTAATAAGCCAAGTAATATTCCATAATTATTGTATAAGGCATCTGATTGGATACCGATAGTTATTTGATTGAACAATTCAATCAATGAAATGACACTTTTTTTCTCAGTTATGACCTGCTGGCAAAGCTTGCTTTCATAATCATGACCAATGCCTGTTTAAATGCATAAACAATTTTGAAAGGATGTTAAAACGTGTGGGGGCAAAACATCCTAGAACAGATATTACAATGGAGAGTGTATTTGATTGGTTACATATTTTATATTTTGGCTTCAAGATTATAAAAAGTTTTAGACTAAACTTTACATTCTGACCAATGAGATTGACAAATTTACAGCAAGCTTTGATTTTGATTGGCTGAATATTAAAAATACTTAGACTTAAATTTCACCACGTCATATTGCTTGTTATCATTAACAACAAGAGATGTGTTTGTCAAAACATAAAGCCCCCTATTGGGCCGCTTTGCAATTAAATTTAAATACATCATTTGGCAGGTTTAGAAATTTTCTCCCTTTTAAAGCTTATTACTTCCCTTGGATTGTATTTTTTGACTTTTGACCTTGAAGGATGACCTTGACCTTTCACCACTCAAAATGTGCAGTTTCATGATATACACATGCATGCCAAATATCAAGTTGCTATCAAAAGTTATGGCCAATGTTAAAGTTTTCGGACGGACGGACAGACTGATGGACTGACAGGCGGACAGTTGAACTGCTATAAGCCACCCTACTGGGGGCATAAAAAGCATAGATTTTGTACTTCATTTGCACACAAAATGAAGCTGTTAAGAGCAAGGGACATAATCCAGGTACATACTCTTCGATGTGGAGGTAAGATTCCCTCTTTTTCATCCTGTTTCTCTTTCTCCTGCACATCCACAGAGACCGTCTGCCCATTCAAGCGTGTCTCGTTGTCACGGAGACCAATAATGTGGCGCTTGTCTTTACTATCATCCTCAAAGTCGTCTGTGTACTTGCCTGGTGAGATTTAAGAAAAGGTTTCTGTACTGCTAATATTTTTTTTACGGATTTTGCTGTTTATTTCTTTGATTTTTTTCCCCTATATTTTCATTTAAATATTGGATTTTATTTAATTAAGTTTGTGCAGTATTTCTGTTTGGGTGATCAATTTAAAATCATTCTGATTGCAAATTTGCTGATTCTAGTCTGTTTACCAGTACTTAGTGCCCAAATGTATGCTAGCAGAACTGGTCTATACAAATCAGTGCTGGCACTGACTCAGAATAATTTAATATTTAGGAGCAGATATAATTTAATAATTGAAATCCTAAATAATTAAATCAGATCAGATATGATTTGATACTGAAGATCAGAAATAATTAAATACATGATATTAGAAATTACTTAACACATGAGTTCAGAATTATTTAATACTTGAGATGAAAAATAACTTGATATTGGGGATCAGATAAATTAATACTTCAGATCATAATAAAAAGAGATGTCATTTTAACCCTTTCCAACTCAGAAGCAAAGTGAAAATGGCTGTGTGTAAACAGCATAAAACCAGAACAGCCTGCGAGTAACTCACAGTCTGTTCAGGCTTTATGGTGTTTGCTGCTCGTTAGTATCTAATGTTTGGAAATTAAGCCTTTAACATTTGATTCCACTCAATCTAGTAAGAAAGGTCTTTAATTAAATTTAACTTTCTGACGGACTACAAATGCGTAAAAATACTTATCTAAGTAGTAAAGGATTAAAGAGACATTAGAAACAAAACTTGTTTGTAAAACCCTGGTGTACTTTATTATCGTAGTCATCATAGACATTGGTACTTACATTTGTACACCTCTGATGCACATAATTATCATAACCCTTTTAGTTGCAATGACCTATATATGCAATTGGCAGAAACACTTTGAAGAAGTTTGAAAGGTCACTCAAGAATCATTCCTGTGAAGTTTATTTGACATTTGTAAACTGTTTAACCATTTCCTACTCATTTTGACGCATTTGTAGTCCCTTAGAAAGTTCAATTTAATTAAAGACCTTTCTTACTAGAAGTTTTAAAGGCTTCAGTTCCAACCCTTAGATACGAGTTACTCGCAGGCTGTTCTTGTTTTATGCTGGTTGCAAAAGCCATTTTCACTCTGCTTCTTTTGGGGAAAAGAGTTCAATCATGATGTACATGGGAACTTTCATTTAAAATGTGTAGGGAAGCTTCAACTGATTGATATAACACATGCAGCTTTTGTAAAAATTGAATAGAAGTTTCAAGGTCCTACCCAGGTATGTCTCTCAGCTGAGAAATGACTTGTAGTAACCTGGTATGTGTAGATTCTGTGCCGTTTGTTTTTTTTTATCACAGATTTTTACTATATATATGACACAGACTGAATGTGATTTGAGACATGTGAGCTTAAAACATATAATGAAAACTCACCATTTATAATATCCACCTCGGAGTAAAATTATTGGTTGTCTTTTAATGTCATGTCAGAAAAAGTTTCATAACAGAATGTGAGAAAAATCAAAGACGCTACAAAACAAGAAGTTTTTTCAGATTTCAGTGTTAAAACAAGAGATTGTCAAGCAATATTGTCCCCTATCGGTGAAACTCAAACACTGTCAGTAGAAAATTATTTTTTTAAATATTTGTTGCCAGAGCAACCAGAATTCTTGACGTAGGAACAAAATGAAATGACGTGCAAAATCCCCATATTGCCATCTATCCATGTTTCATTAAAAAATATGAAGAACTTTTAAAGTTATCGCAGGATCCAGAAAAGTGTGACATAACAGACAGACTGACAGACAGAACGCAAATCATAAATCTCCTCCGGTTTCACCGGTAGGGGACAATAAGTCAATTGTTATTTGTCTCTAAGTTTACAACTATTTACTTTAGGTTGATTGCAACAAAAGCTTATGAATGTTCTTATAAATCCTCGAGTCTGTTTTCTGACAAGAACTAGTACTAAGTGTCGTTTGAAGAAATGTAGGAAATGTAATTGGAGTTGGCGATCAAAACACTATGCAACCTTATATTCGTGTCTCTATAATAAATTATCTTAGAAAGAGCTTTTTAGGTTGAATCTTAATCCTTTTATGCCTAGCGTCTTGAAAAAAGGCCTTGACAAACAGCGTAGACCCAGATGAAAAGCCGCATCTCATCAGGGTCTGTGCTGTTTGCTTAAAGGAATTTCTGTAAGAAATATTCTAAATATAGAAATAAATATACTAGACATCCCTAATTTTGGAAAAAATTTGATCCAATTTAAAAGGATGGGAGAGTCCACTAGGCATAAATGGGTTAATCCTTTAACACTAGTCAGGGGGGAGTTGTATCTTTCTTTGGTAAATCACAAATGAGTGTGTTGGCCTTCAAACAAAATCTCTGATGTTTTGTTGACTTAAAAGATTTGACACATTTAGAAATAATACTAGCTGTCTAAATGTGTCAAATCTTAGAAGTCAACAAAATACATTATTCGTTGGATATTGGAGCAGCCTGTAAACAATCCCCCAACCAATATGCACAAATCAAATATTAAGCTTCAGTAAAAGATAGGACAATTCTAAAAACAGTTATGTTCTATAATATTTGCATTTTCATTCTAACTTGGCATTTTAATCCTTTAAATATTAATCATATATATCTTCAACCTGTGAAGTATCTTTTCTTACATTTGATTCTGTTATTGCTCCTTAAGACTGATTAGTGAATACAGGCCTAGGTCGCTTCCGTTTTCGCAGAACCCTGTGAAAAAGGGGTTTAATGCATGTGCGTAAAGTATCGTCCCAGATTAGCCTGTGCAGCTGGTATCATTAGCTTTAATGATATTTTTCGTTTAAAGAACATCTCTTCTTATAGCACAAATCTAGTTTGGGCGGAAAGTGTAGTCCCTGATTAGACAGTGCATACTGCACAGGCTAATTTGGGATTACATTTTAGGCACATGCATAAAAGTCCTTTTTACAGAGCACGGCCCATATGTAAGCAGGGGTGATTTCAAGTCCTTTACCACATTGTCAATTGGTCATGAAAACTACTTTAAATCCAAAGTTACTGCATTTTTTTTTTATGAACAGTTGGCGCAATAGGATCTGACAAGAGATTTCACTTAAAGCAATATTGCTAGGAGTTTTGGAACTTTGCTATAGTTAGATAGCCTTTCACAAGATTATTGACACATTTTCTGAACCTAAAATATGGTATGAGTGGAAAACGCATATAAGGTCTCTTTAAACATGCATACACTCCATAATTTGCACAATTGTCAATATTGTTATGATACATATTGAAGAAGCAAGATTTTATTATTCTTAAAGGTGTTATTGCTTCAGTGTTTATGTGGGAGGCAAAACACTTGTCTTTTTTCCAGGTACATGTAACAACATAAAGAACAACAATATTTATGTATTTTTTCATTTTATTTGAAAGCAAACATAATATTTTAATTTAACACATACAACAAAGCAAAAGTAACCACCACATAAGCAAACAGAACTAACAAGAAAACAAACTATGTGCACAGTGCATTTATATGATTATTAATTGGACAGTGTCATAAGCAAAATATACATAAAACATCCATCTATAAACTCTTTCTTACAAATATTTTGAAAAAAATTCTGAAACATGGTTGTGATTACAACAACATATATTCTTATAAAAAATATACAGCTCTGTAACAATATGTAGGCCTTGTTTGTTAAAAAACATTCATCCTAAATTATCTTCAATATTTTTTATCATTGCATGTATTGTTCACTAAATTTTTACTTCTATCTCTGCCTAAAAAGGCTCAGCTGATGGCACTTGCATGAAGTTACCAAGCTTTCGCTTCCTATTAGATTTTATCTTTTCATTTGGTGAGATTCCATCATCTTGTCTGAAACTTTCCAGTCCTGAATCTTCATCAAGATTAAGCCTCAGATCAGCAGCCACAACCCTTTCTCCTTCAGATCTCTGATAATGTGGAGTCACTGAGTTCACTTGGTTGTCATCAATTGGAGCATTCACCACTGCTCTTGGTCGAACAATTTTGCGATTTGTTTCCCCATTACTATCAGTTATCCACTCAATTTGATTGTCCTGTATCTCATTTGCTTTAACATATTTAGTCTTTACTTCTGTTTCATCTAATTTTTTCTTAACATCTGTGGCCAACTTTTGCTGATCACTGACATAAATTAGCTCTTTCCGTGTTCGTGGTGACATACTTTTTTTTGAATCTGATTGAAATTCCATTTCCTTGGCATTTGCTGGCATACCAGGCAAATGTACAGACAACTCTTCATTTGCCTTTGTTTTCCATCTGAAACTTTTCTCATTAGCCCCACTTGTTTTTTTTACATGATCTTCATACTCTTGCTTGATTCTTTCTCTTTCTTTTTTCTTACCAGCTTCATGAATCTCTCGGGGCGAAGCTTTTAGCTCTTCCCTTGAGGACTGTCTGCCTTGTCTGGGTGATTTTTGAACACTCTGTCCTCTTTCTTTGCTCTGAACTCCATTAGTTGACATAACCTGTGCTTTATAAACTCTTTTTTCTTTCTTCCAATTATTCACTCCTTTATCCTCATAACTTTCCTCTTTAGCCTCTTTTCCAACAGCACTCTTTTCTGACAGGGACTCATCAGTCTGATCAAAGCCGCTATCAGAGGTCACCTTACCATAATAACCATTTTCTTCTTCAATATTATTGTCCTCATCCATTATATCTGCTTGTCCCTCATGTGTAAAATACATCATGTCATCATCTGGGACTTCTTGTGGGATTTCTATCAGCTCCATTTTCTGGTCATTCTTCATGTACACCACCTCAGGCATATGGTAGGTGAACTGTTTAATACGAGGGCGCCTTCGTCCTGATGTCAATGGAATTGGTGATGTGGCAGGGTCTGGAAAATATTGCAAAAGATCTTCTTTGGATAGTTTCATAAATCTATAGATCTGTCAAAAACTAATATAATAAAGCTATTGTTTTTATTAGCAAAATTGATTTGAAAAATCTATAATAATTGGTGGTATATTTATTTAATGTTAAAATAAAACTGGGAAAAAAAATCCTATAAATTTCAAATTAATAAACACTATTGTCCACAACAATTTGCTACTGTAAAAAAACTACTAACAGTCAGAAGATCTTTGTACAATATATTCCAATTGTCCATCTTATATTTCTGAAAAAAGATCAAAACTCTTTTTTTATCAACTTTTCCATAAAAACTGTAAAGAAATGAATTCATTTGAATATTTTACAATAAGATCATTTTGTAAGAAATAAAATATAGTTGCAACTCACTTTTTGGCCCATCTCGTGTATCAAGGTAGTTTTGATTTGGATCACGTCTTGCATTTGCAGCAGCAGAGACTGCCTGTTGTTTAGCTGTCTCAACAGCTTGAATTGCAGCACTCAGCTGTGACTGGGATTGCGTCAAGTCCTTTTGGAGTCCTTCTCTAGCTTTTGCCTCTTGTTCTGCAAGCATTCTTTTGGTTTGATTTGCCTCATTCTCCATTACCTCTCTTGCTTTCCTTTCTTGGTCAGCAAGTCTTTTTGCCGACTTTTCACCTTCTTGCAACAAGGTGCTTTTAGCAGCAGCTTCCTGTTCTGCAAGTCTTTTAGCGGACTCTTCGCTTTCCTTTTTCATAACTTCTCTTGTTTTCTGTTCTTGTTCAACTAGTCTCTTTTGTGTTTCTTCACTTTCTTTCTGAAGGGTTTGTCTTGCAGCTTCTTCTTGCTGAGCAAGCCTTTTTGCAGTTTCCTCACTATCTTTCTTCAAAAGATCTCTAGCTTGATCTTCTTGCGCTTTTAACCTTTTAGCAGTATTTTCACTTTCTTGTTTCATCTTTTCCATTGCTAATGCTTCTTGAATGGCAATTTTCTTAGCTGCTTCCTCTCTTTCCCGATTCATATCTTCTTTGGCTTTTTTTTCTTGTTCCGCAAAATTTCTTTGTGTTTCTGCACTTTGCTCAGCAAGTTTCTTTTGAGATTCTTCACTTTGCTCAGCAAGTTTCTTTTGAGTTTCATCACTTTGCTCAGCAAGCTTCCTTTGAGTTTCCTCACTTTGCTCAGCAAGCTTCTTTTGAGTTTCCTCACTTTGCTCAGCAAGCTTCCTTTGAGTTTCCTCACTTTGCTCAGCAAGCTTTTTATGCGTTTCCTCACTTTGAGCAGCTAAAAGCTTTTGAGATTCTTCACTTTGTTCAAGTAGTTTTTTCTGTGTTTCTTCACTTTGTTTAGCTAACTGTTTTTGTGTTTCCTCGCTTTGTTCAGCTAATTTTTTCTGAGTTTCCTCACTTTGCTGTGCAATCTTTTTTTGTGTTTCTTCAGTTTGTTCTGAAAGCTTTTTCTGTGATTCTTCACTTTGCTCTTTTATTTTCTTCTGTGTTTCCTCACTCTGCTCAGCCAATTTCTTTTGTGTTTCTTCACTCTGTTGTGTTAATTTTTTCTGGCTTTCTATACTTTGTTCTGTTAGTTTTCTTTGAGATTCCTCACTCTGATCCTTCAAAATTTTCTGAGTTTCTTCACTCTGTGAAGCTATTTGTTTTTGTGTCATTTCACTCTGTTCTGCTATACGTTTTTGAGATTCTTCACTTTGTTCAAGCAGCTTTCTTTGAGTTTCTTCACTTTCTTTAATCAGCATCTCTTTTGCAGCTGCTTCTTGTTCAGCTAATCTCTTCTGTGTCTCTTCACTTTCTTTTTGTAACTGCTCTCTGGCTTTACTTTCTTGTTCTTCAAGTCGTTTTTGGGTTTCTGCTCTCTGTCTTTCCATTTCTTCCTT
The DNA here is from genome assembly GCF_020536995.1 of Dreissena polymorpha. Lineage (NCBI taxonomy): Eukaryota > Metazoa > Mollusca > Bivalvia > Myida > Dreissenidae > Dreissena > Dreissena polymorpha. Next base: position 65,186,054 of record NC_068368.1, on the reverse strand, counting down.
TGCAGCTGCCTCTTGGTCAGCCAATCTCTTTTGAGTTTCCTCAGATTCTTGCTGAAGTTTTTCCCTTGCCACTGCTTCTTGTTCTGCTAATTTTCTTTGACTTTCATCACTTTCTTGCTGTAGCTTCAGTCTTGCTTCTTCTTCTTGTTTCTGAATGTTCTTCTGTGATTCTTCGGTCTCTTTTAAAATGTTTTCTTTTGCAGAATTTTCCTGCACTTCAATCTGAGCAATAGTAGAAAGAAGCTGTTGGTCTATTTGTTTCTGTGTGTCTTCAAGTTGTTCGCTTATTTTGTTTTGGGATTCCACAACCTGCTGGTCAATCTTTTCCTGTGTGTTTTGCAACTGAACAGACAACACTTGCTGACTTTCTTTCAATTGCTTAGCAATAATTTCTCTTGTTTTTTCAAGGTCATCCTGAATAGTTTCTTTGGCTTCTTCAAGCTGGTTTGCTATTTCTTGTTTCGAATCGTTAACCTGTATGATCAGCTTTTCTTGTTTTTCATTGTATAATTCTGAGAAATCTGCTTTTGATGTAAGAAGTTGGTGTGCCAAAGCCTCTTGAGATTGTTTCAGTTGTTCAGCTATCATTTGTTGCGATTCTTTTACCTGCTCAGCGATCAAACTTTGAGATTCTTTTAACTGCTTTGTCAGTAATTCCTGTGTGTCTCGCATCTGTTGTGTTAAAGTATTTTGTGATTCAGCTAATTGTTCAGACAGGAGTTTCTGGGAGTCTTGAACCTGGTCACTTAAAACATGCTGTGAGTCCTTAAGTTGATCAGCAAGAACATTTTGCGAATCTTTCACAAGATCACCAAAGCATGTCTGCGATTCTTTTAGTTGATTAGAAAGCATAGTTTGGGATTGTTGGAGCTGTGACACCAGAGCATTTTGAGATTCATCAAGTTTACCTTTCAGAACGTCTTGTGATTCCTGCAGTTGTTCTGTCAACTTAGTTGATGCTTTATCCAAGTCTGAAGACAGATCCCCTTTTATGGATTGGCCATGTTCAGACAGTGAACTTTGGGCTTGTTTTAGATCTTGAGCAAACTGATCATGCACTGCTTGCAATTGTTGTGCAAACTGGTCCTGTTGTTCCTTCAACTTCTGCCCAAATGTATCCAAGGAATTTTTTAGTAAGTCTTCCAATTGAGATTTACCATCCTCTACTTTAGCAGTTATTTGATCCTTTGCTTTTTTAAGTTCTTTTTTCAGACCTTTACCTTTACCTTTTGGAGAAGGTGAACGTTTCCTTGATTTGCTTCTAGCAGATTTTGATATACATCTTAACTCTAAGTTCATAGTATCCTTTAAACGCTTGCATCTCAAATCTGGCATTTTGCTTATATGGAGAGCATATGCATTTGATACCCTTGGCTGTTCAGGGAGGTCCAGTAACTGAGCTAAGAAAGGCTTCTCCTTTCTCTTTGCTGACCTTCCTCGTTTACGCTTTTCATTGACATCAAGCATGATATTTACATTGACAGGTGAAAGGCTACGACCACTGTCTCCAACATCAAACTGGGCTACATTTCTTGTCAGTGTTATGTCAGGAATATTGATATCCACACCATTTTTCTTGTTTATTACACTGACACCCTCTAAATCTTCATCAACTCCATGAATTACCGTTTGTACATGCTTCCTGTTTCTCTTCTGTGTATCAATACTGACATCAATCCCTCTTTCATTTGTGGAGTCAACATACACCCTGGGTCGGCTCATACTGATAGGATATGCCCTGTTGCTGTGACCATGATCATGCAGACAGTTATGCACTGGGGGATAATACCTCGATCTTATATACCTCAATTCATCTCTTTCCCTCTCTGACATCAGTTTTCTGGAAGAGGCTGGCCTCAATTTCTGGCCGATAATTCTTCGTTCTTCTCGCCAGGCAGTTCGAGGCCTCTGATCAACTAGGTATGGGCTATTCGCCCAGGAGTGAGTCCATTCTGGTGCTGAAGCATTGCCAGACATGACTGAGAAGTTATCCACATCACGGTATCTTCCAACTGAAGCAACAGATCTTGAAGACTGTGAACCATGATCAGACTTAACTGATGACCTCACTGCTGATCTTGATGATTGTGATCCATGATCCGACTTGACTGAAGACCTCACTGATGACCTGTATGACTTTGATCGCCCAATTCTGGACTTTGGTCTTTCATGCTGGACCTGTCTAGTTAGACTTGACCTTTTTTCAAGTCCTATATTCTGTGTCAAGTCACTATCAAAATGATGGGGTCCAACAAATTCTGACAAATACTCATCTACAAGTTCTTTAGACATTTTGCTTTCACAAATGATTAATTTAACAGCTTTTAAAGCTGGTTCCAGGTTAGGCCTTATGCAAATACTATTAGGTGCTTAGTCATAAGCACTCTAGACTCAAGTTCAAAACAAAAAATTCAAATGTTTTCCAGGCTTAATTAACACGTGTTAAGACTTTAAATTTCCTTAAATCTTCTTTACACATTTAGGGTCTTCAAGCTTAGATTTATTTCAGAAGCCTAAATAAGTTGCAGATCATCATCTATCCTCTACACACAGCACCTGCAAATGAAATGGAATAAACATCTTTAAGTGAAAAGGAATAAACATAGTGAAATAGAATAAACATACATTCATTTAATGAAAATTATTTGCAAATTGTTTGCTTCCAAAAGGAAATGAGTGTTTTACAGAAAGTCAATTACTTATTTTGAAATATAAAACAGATATTTATGAATTGAATTGGGTGATTTATTTTTGAAGAATTTTCCATACTTTTCAATTATATAATTAGGACACTGATGACATAAATGCTTAAAAAAATCAAAACTTATTTAAAAATTCTTCTTAGATCCCTTTAACTTCCATGTTATTCTATGCGTTAAATAAAGCGATATAATTAGAACACTGATGACATAAATGCTTAAAAAAATCAAAACTTATTTAAAAATTCTTCTTAGATCCCTTTAACTTCCATGTTATTCTATGCGTTAAATAAAGCTCTACAGTAAATGCAAAAAGCAAAATTGAATACCTTTAATGGCTTTGCACATGAAAGCATCCTTGACTAAAATAGTCTATGCTGCTTACAGTCCTCATCAACAAAGCAGCAACTAGTGTTAAAACCGCGTTTGGTAGTGAATTTTGTGATAGCCCGAGTCAAAATGAACTCAGCGAAACATTTCTATCCATGCTTCAAACAAATTATATCCAAGGATTAAGCATATAGTAACTACCAATTGAGCATAATCTTTAAAAGGCATTAATTGCAAGCACATGTTTAAACTGATTTTAAATCCAAATCCAGGGGATCTTTAATCTTTAATGATTCATAATGCAGCTTACCAGTCCAACAATATAGGGTTTTAATTGAACATTGTTATATTTAATAATTTTGTCAATGGTTATTAAAGTGCTGTAATTATTTAATGCTATTTCATTATAATATTCATGTCCTGTTTAAATATTGAAAGCAAATTTCATTTCAATAATGTACATAAACATGTGAAAAGGACAGAGTCAATAAAACAAGGGATCTTATTTGAATAAATACATTTTTTTAATAAACTAAAATCATCAAGTTACTGCAAATATATGAATATACAACATAATGTGTACTCATGAAAAATGTTGCTAATAATATACAAATCATGCACAATATATCATGCAAATTGATAAAATAGATTGGGATTAATATTTGTCTAGTAAACAATAATATTTGATCAAACAATATTTATATAATAATTTGAGATCAATTACCTTTATATTATTTTGTAGAAATGTTGTGCAAAATCGACAGATTCTTTTAATTAAATGCATATTAATAATATACTTGAGGCGCAACAAAAAATATTTAATATTAGTTAGATACTGTTAAAAGGAAAATCAACAGCAAATGGTTAGGTAATATATCGAAAATCAAAAAGAAAAACAAAATGTCTCAGTTACATAAGACACATATAAAAATGGATACACTTATGAAAATTAATGGATTGACAGGAAAATACATTATTTTACACACACAATATTAAAGTCCACAAGACATTTATTCAACATTCTGCTAAAAGCAAAGTACACCGTTGTTTTGTACAATAAATATTCAGTGTGTTATTGAACCAATCGGAAGGTAACACATCCTAGTGAATAATACGGCCATTGACCCTTTTTTATCATGCATTAAATGTGCATTAATCACAGCAGTATTTGCATGATACCTTTGGATACTTTAAATGCGCATTTAATTTCATTTTATTTAATTTCATTTTATTTTCATTAAATTTCATTTCATTTTATTTTTTATGTATGTGGGTGTTGTTGTTTGTAGGGCGTTTTGGTCTAGAAGAAGAAAACACCCGTTGTAAGTCCATGTAACTGTTGAATGAAAATATAAAGTAGTAGTAAAAACATCCTGTTTCTGTGTGTGTTTCATTCTCTCTTATAAGTATTGTCATCTGTGTAGTGTTCCAAACATGATTATAAATATTTGGCATAGTACGATATTTCTTATTATTTCAGCATCATTCTGGCAAAAAAGGACTTAATGCATTTGCATAGTGTTGCCTGTGCAGATTCTAAGCATGTATGTAATTATCTGGCCTAGAATGTTATTTTTAATTAGTTGAGGCTTGTTCCTAGAAACTTGGGCTTAATGCATGTGGGTTAAGAGTCCTCACAAGTTAGCCTGTGCAGTCTGCACAATATGATCAGGAACGACACTTGCCGCTTTTCTGGATTTTTTCTTGTAAAAGAAGTATCTGCTACACAATAAATCAAGTATAGGCAAAAAGTGTTGTCCCTGATTAGCATCTGCAGACTTCACAGGCTAATCTGGGACAACTCTTTACGCACATGCCTTGAGACTCATTTTCCCACAGCAAGGGTAAATTATTCATTGTTTGTCATCAAAGATTGCTCAGCGGATCTACCAATTATCTTTCGTTGCCACAAAAAAACAACCCTTTACCAGACAATGGTAAAACTTGTTTAATATAATTTTATACAAAAACTTAGGATTCTAAATTTTGTTTTGACCAATCAGAGTAACTGTTACTATATTGAGGAAAATTGCTTCACTAATAAGGTAAAGGAGCCTTTAATTCAATTGCATTACTAAACATTTTAGAAATTAAATAGTTAATAAAATGTGAGAAACAGTTTTCTAAAACACATTTTATTTAGAATAATCCTCAATGCATAAAATGATTTCAAACAAAATTGAGGATTAAAAAAGAAATTAAAATTAGATGAAATAAGCCCTAAACAAGGGACAAAATTGTCACAAAACCAGGTTTTCATTGTGAAAAAAAAAATCTGATAAAGGGAGAAAACTCAAACTGAACTTTTGAAATGAACAAACAAAATTAACCCCCTTTGTAAGTTTGAAAAAATAAAATAAATCTATTTTTAGTCGTGGCGACCTTGACATTGGAGATATTGACGTGATTCTTTCGTGCGACACACCGTACCATGATGGTGAACAAATGTGCCAAATGATTTTAAAATCTCACAATGAATGACATAGTTATGGCCAGGACAAGCTCATTTATGGCCATTTTTGACCTTTGAACTCAAAGTGTGACCTTGACCTTGGAGATATCGACGTAATTATTTCGCGCGACACACCGTCCAATGATGGTGAACAAATGTGCCAAATTATTTTAAAATCTGACAATGAACGACATAGTTATGGCCCGGACAAGCTTGTTCCGCCAGCCCGCCAGCCAGCCAGCCCGCCCGCATTCGCCAATCTAATAACCAGTTTTTTCCTTCGGAAAACCTGGTTAACAATAGTAAGAATTTACTTATTTGAAATTATTGCAGATACTGATAAAATTAATCAAATTAAGCAACAGTCTATTCAATAGATTGCCAAAATACAAAAAAAACATACATTTATAATTTGAATATACGTCAAAAACCAGATAGATTATCCTAACTAAACGCAGCACTATTCAATCATGCTTCAAGATTTAGTAAATTCCACAACAAACACTCAACATGCAATTTTGAGAACAAGACAATACAGATGTACTCTTAAGTGTTGAATGCACGTGCATAAACTGTGTTGTCCCAGAGTGATTAGCCTGGGCAATCCGCTTTTATGACATTTTTCGTTTAAATGAAGTCTCTTTTTAGTAAAAATCCAATTTAGATGAATGTGTCGTCCTTGATTAGCCTGTGCACACTGCACAGGCTAATCTGATATGACAGTTTACGCACATGAATTATGCCCAGTTTTCTCAGAACACGACTCAAATGTACTCTGGGAAAACAGGGTTGAATGCATGTGCATAAACTGTGTATCCCAGATTAGCCTGTTAAGTCTGCAAGCTTTAATCAGGGACGACACTCTCTGTCTAAACTGGATTTTGCTGAAAGGATACTTTCTTAAAACCAAAAATCCAATAAAAGCTGACAAAGTTGTTAATTTTTAGTCTTTGCAGACTACACAGGCTAATCTGGGACGAAACTTTACGCACATGCAGTAAGCCACGTTTTCTCACAGCTGTCTCAAATTTAAGGTGACAGTTTCTCAAAGCTTGTTATATTTCAGCCCCTTAATACAGGTAGGACCCTAAACACAAGTAAGACGCACAGTTGCAACAACATGACAAATGTTCAAGGGAGACAACTCATGGACATGACATATGTACAAGGGAGACACCTGTAAAACACCCATGCATTGCTGGTAAACAGGCGACCAATTCAAAATGAACTTAAGACACTGCTCAACTGTTTTGTGGTTTTTGGTGGTCCAATATGTTCATATTTTATATTTCCTTTATTTAATATGTGCATCTTTGTGTCATATTTGTTTTACCATCCAAAATAACTTTCTTCCAAACAATCACATTCCTTAAAATTAAAAAAAGAAGCTTTCTTTTTTTAAGATTCGCATCATCATTATCCCAAATAGCTATGTTAAGTTACTTTTTCAACACTGTCTGTCCCTAGCATTTGTTTTCAAATTGATGTGTAAATTAAGTACTTTACATTGCCTAAAATACACTAAGAAAAGGTTTTCTTCTAAACATGCATATTATATACAATTCATTTATTGAGAAAATCAATCATATTGTATTTATAAAAATACTAATTGTAACAATTTAAAGGTGTTAGTATATTCAACAAATCAGGTCATACTGTTTAAAAAAATAAGAAACAAAATAAAAATAAGAATTAAGAATTATAAAAAATGCACAGTTTCATGCGATCACACTACCATTAAACAAAACTGACTAAGTTCTAGAACAATTTTATGGAAAGTCCTATTTTAACTTTGTATTTTAGGGTTAACATATTAAAGATTTATGAACCCATATCACGGCTTGTTCACAACAATAACATATGTCTGACAAATCACTGTGTCACTGAGCTGAGTTAAAAGTTTTTATGATTCTTATAATAAACTGAACAGAATTTAATGTTACTTCTTTGTTTTGAACTGTTATTATGTATAATGTCACTGACTTTAAGAAAACAAACAGATTGAACTGTCAAATATAAAATGTCACAACATAATTAATTTTTAATTATTTTTTTCTAATATTTTCAAACAATGCCGTCATTTAGAACTGGTCCCTTGAGTGATCTGTTACCACGGTAACAGAGAGAGTAATGTTTATCACTTCACTCAGAACGTTTTTCACCATTGTTGTCATCACCACTTGCTTCAAAATCATCCTCGTAATTCGCATCTGTCGGGTGTTAGAAGACAGGTTCATTTTATTACATAAAACACCGAATGATAGGAACTGCTTTCAAATCCTTTGAGCATTCTGGTTCCATCAGAACAAGATATCTAATAGCACAGTATTTACCTATTGACTTAAAATGCACTTACATGCCCACATTATACTGCCATGTTCTTACCTCCCATTTTTATATGTATATCATGAAACATTAAAATGTCAACTAAACTGTGCATCAAAAAGTATGATAACGGACAACCTACCAAAGGGTGTCAACTTGCGTAAGACACTAATAAAAATGCATTTCTGCACAAAGAAAAGTATCATTTATTGCTTGTTAAGTGTCTTATATAATTAACAAATAATCATTATGATTAAAATCAAATTAAACAAGAGCACGGCCTAACGGGTGCCACGCTCAGCTAAGTTTTGAATAAATGAAAGCTTGTCAGAATTTATTATTGTTTTTTTTTAAGGTCACAGTGACCTTGACCTTTGACCTAGTAACCCAAAAATGGGTGTGACAAGTAGAACTCATCAAGGTGCATCTACATATAAAGTTTCAAAGTTGTAGGTGGAAGCAATTTGATTTTAGAGCCAATGTTCGAAACCTTAACAAAATGTTCAGGTTTTAGCAAGACGCGGACGTCGGACGACATGACAAGCTGGCTATGACAATATCTCTTTGAAAATGCCGAGCTAAAAATGGACAAGTACATGTAGCATACGAAAAAATAAACATTTAAAAGTTTACGAATGGCATACCCATTATTTGAAGACCTAAGATTTGTATTCTGAATCATCATTAATAATTTATATTTTTTCTTTAAAAACAAAAAAAAAAACAATTTACCGGTTTTTTTTCTATTTGTGTATATTTCAGGACTCTTGGAATGAAGCATTATGTTTAGCCATAACTTATAATAGATTATTAATGGAGATTTGAATTCACTTTGATTTAATCTTTTTTGACAGAATGATATCTGTGTCTGTGGTCAAAATCTCCAAAGGAGGTGAACAGTTCTGATCACATAAAGTGTCACCTAGTAAGTCATTATGGAGAATACACTTTTCCAATATTCTACTACATTTGTATCACCCTCATTACACACTTACATAGAACAAAGGAAGGACACAACTATTTATTAGGACATGATCTCAGCTGAGTTCTGGGCCTGTATTCATCAACCCATTTGTTGACCCAAGTATAAAGAAAAATCTAAGACCTAAGAACTCTTTGAATATCTGCAGGCTATATTCATGGTGCTTTCTTCACAAGCACAATCTTCTATATAAAGAATGTTGTAATTTGAAGTGTCAAGTTAGACTCAACAATACAGATTATTTAGAACAATATAGCTTTTAGAATATGCTTAACTCTTTGACTCATAAGTCGAAAAATTGGTTGGTGAATTCAGGCCCTGGTTAATAAATATTATTAAACACCTTGAATAATTGAATATTACAACGTTACAAATCAAGACCTACATTTTGCATGAGTACACATGGCCTATTTATTACATTATGTATACGCAAATTCAAATACTCAGTACATAATAATTGCGGTTTTCAGCAAAAATAAGCAAAATAAGCCATTAATTGCTACGATACTGACTGTGATGCACATCTCAAAAATTGTAGTTTTGTTAAAAAAATGCAAAATAATCTGGAAATAAATCTACCTTTTAACAAAACTACAAAATCACTCCATCCTCAGAACACCCATCCTTAAATTTGTTTATATCATCAATTCTTAATAAAATCTGACAAAACATAACAAATTCTGGTGTACAGCATATTTTGACTGTATTTGCTCCTGGGTTCTCATTACGTTGAATACTTAAATGGTCTATGTTTGCTCACCTTACAGTTTAAAAACAATCGAAACATTAATGTAACAAAGTATGAGTTTGGTATATTTTGACAAAAAAAAAGGTTTTTATCTTCATGTGTGCAAATATATATGCATGCCTACCTAATTGCAAAAAATATTTACTGATTGAACATGACCTATTTATTATCAGTTGTAAAACAGAAACTTAACTTAAAATTCCCAGTTTTTAAAGCCACCAAAATGTGACAATGAAGCCCATCTGCCTCCTTTCAATAATGTTTAATGTCTGAAATCATTTTTAAAAATTCCCTTTAAGACATTAAAAATGAACAAGGGCTGTTTGTAAAACATGCATGCCCCCCATAAGGGCTGTCAGTTTTAGTGGCAGCCATTGAGTGAATACATTTTTTTGGCACTGTGACCTTGACCTTTGACCTAGTGACCTGAAAATCAATAGGGGTCATCTGCGAGTCATGATCAATGTACCTATGAAGTTTCATGATCCTAGGCGTAAGCTTTCTTGTGTTATCATCCGGAAACCATTTTACTGTGTCAAGTCGTTGTGACCTTTGACCTAGTGACCTGAAAGTCAATAGGGGTCATCTGCCAGTCATGATCAATGTACCTATGAAGTTTCATGATTCTAGGCGTAAGCATTCTTGAGTTATTATCCAGAAACCTTTTTTCTATGTTGAGTCACCATGACCTTGACCTTTGACCTAGTGATCTGAAAATCATTAGGGGTCATCTGCGAGTCATGATCAATGTACCTATGAAGTTTCATGATGCTAGGCATAAGCGTTCTTGAGTTATCATCCGGAAACCATTTTACTATTTCGGGTCACCATGGCCTTGACCTTTGACCTAGTGACCTGAAAATCATTAGGGGTCATCTGCAAGTCATATCAATGTATCTATGAAGTTTCATGATCCTAGGCATAAGCATTCTTGAGTTATCATCCGGAAACCTTTTTACTATTTCGGGTCACTGGGACCTTGCCCTTTGACCTAGTGACCTGAAAATCAATAGGGGTCATCTGACAGTCATGATCAATGTACCTATGAAGTTTCATGATGCTAGGCATAAGCGTTCTTTAGTTATCATCAGGAAACCATTTTACTATTTAGGGTCACCATGACCTTGACCTTTGACCTAGTGACCTCAAAACCAATAGGGGTTATCTGCGAGTCATGATCAATGTACCTTTGAAGTTTCATGATTCTAGGCCTAAGCGTTCTTGAGTGATCATCCATCTGGTGGACGGACTGACATACGGACCGACATAATAACTGAGCAAAACAATAAACCCCCTCTTCTTTGTAGGGGGGCATAAAAATAGGAGATAATAAAGGAAATGCGTCTTTATATTGCAGCTGCCATGTTTTGGTTTTTGTGAGCAAATCCCAAGTTTCAAATTGTGCCATGTATACGTTTGGTAACATAAAGGTACAGACAATTTATTAAAAATCACTTTCGTTGTTTGTTGTTTATACTTTGGACTCCCATCACAAGCAATTTACAGAAAAATACATAAAGAACATCTGTTATCTATAATATGCAATTAAAAATGAAAAAATGAAAAATTCAACAACAAAAAAACAAGATATGTTTGTTCCTGTGGATAGAGTGATTTCTTTCAGACAGAATCAGAGCCCAGTATGCCTGAGCTTGTTGAAGATCTTGAAGAAGAAAAAGAAGAGTCTGAGTCTGAAAGAATGGAGAGAGAACAGGACATACTAGCCACGTCATGCTTAATCAGGTCTTATGCCAGATGCGCCCAGTATTGCTCCAGACTAGCCTGTGCTATGACATGGTCTGTTCAGGAGCTTCGCTGTCCACTTTAACGTCATGCAAGGTTACAAGGTCTCATTAGTGGACAGAATAGTTCCTGGCCAGAATGCGCTGATTTGCAGGCTGTCCTGGAGTTAGGCTTGACACATATGACATAAGACCCATTTTTGCATGATGCGGTTCATACAATACCAGCAGATCTACCCATATCAGAACAATTAAGTATATCATACAATACACTGAGAAGTAATTGTTATGGAACACTTGAAATGGCCTATTGACAATTTCATATCAACATTACGTTACTCATCTAAGATAACTGTGCAAACTATACCTGTGAACTTTATTTGTATCAGAGATCAAATCTACTTATTGAAGCAAACTTGAGCAATTTTTTTGATAATGTCATACAAATATTCCCCCATCCCTCTAACAGATCTGTTTGCATGTTTACATTTTATGTATTATTATTTAACTTTAAAACTTAAGCATATGGATTTACTTCAAATTTTGTCTTTTTTTCAACCTTGAAATGTTACAGCATAATCCTGTTTTGAGCCAGTGAAGAGTCCTAGATTTTTGTTCATGGTTCATGGACGGGTTTGTAATTTTATAACAATGCTATTTTATAATTGTAATTAGAACAAGAGATGTGTTTGTCAGAATCACAATGCCCGGCCTATTGCGCCGCTTTAAAGACATATATTTGACCTTTGACCTTGAAGATTGACCTTTCAACCACTCAAAATGTGCAGCTCCATGAGATACACATGCATGTCAAATATCAAGTTGCTATCTTCAATATTGCAAATATTATGACCAAGGTTAAAGTTAAGTGACAGACACACAGACAGACAGGCCAAAAACAATATACCCCGATCATTCGATCCAGGGGGCATAAAAATAACAACATGAGAACAGTGCACACATTTTCATGCACATCTGTCTACACTTTTCAGATAGAAATCAATTTACTGGGGCCAGCACGATTACAATGGTTTGCATTCATGAAGTCTAGACATATAAGGCCGAAATTTTGCAAATATTCATAAGAAAGTTGCTACTTTATGACATTGATGTATAATCGCATGTCATACCTTCAATTCTTATTGGAACTTCAGTAAAACAATTCAAGAGTAAATTAAAAGATCAACACTTCAGTACAAACAGCAGACCTTTAAAGTAATCAGATTAGAGAAGGTCACATATATCAATAGGTAAATATCAATTTAAGAGAAACACAGAAACTAAAGTCCATCCTTAAATTATCAGTCCCTGGAAAAATAACAAATCAATAAGCATTATATAAATACATTTACAGTGTGTTTTTTCGCGGTAATTTTTCCCAATTGATACAGTTCCTAAACTTCCCAACTGGGCAACAAAAATCGCTGTAATGTAACCTTGCTGTGTGATGTCAATGTCAGTACAACCACTGCATACAATGTGCAAAAAGGAAGGGGGTTACTAAAGTAAATGCCTACCTTTAGATTCCTCATCCTCAAAATCGTCATCATAGTTATCTGGAATGAAGGAAGAATATTATAAGGACTCATTTTTATTCCTGTATTAAGTTATATCACAATAATTAAATTATATTTGATTGTTTTACATTGTTGTATGTTTATAACTAATTGTACCTAGAAGGAAAATAAGTTTATCCAGTTCAAACTAGAGCTTTGTCACAGACGTGACGAATACCCCCACATAATATTTTGCATGTCGTCTTCACAAAAAACAGCGGACAACATGCTCAATTTTTAAAACGCACTAAGTGACCCCTTGACCTAGTTTATGACCCAGAAAGGCCCATGTTCTAACTTGACCTTAAGATCATCTCCATAAAACTTCTGACCAAGTTTGGTGAAGATCGGATGTAAACTACTTGAATTAGAGACCGGACACCATGCTGAATGTTAAAAAACGCACTAAGTGACCCCGTAACCTAGTTTTAGGCCCGGAATCACCCATGTTCAAACTTGTCCTAGAGTTCATTTAGAAAAAACTTGTGACCAAGTTTGGTGAGGATTGGATGAAAACTACTTGAATTAGAGAGCGGACAACATGGTGAGGTTTAAAACGCACTAAGATACCCCGTGATCTAGTCTTTGACCTGGCATGACCCATATTCAAACTTGACCTAGACATCATCTAGATACAACTTCTGACCAAGTTTGGTGAAGACTGGATGAAAACTACTTGAACTAGAGCTTTGTCACAGACGTGACGAATACCCCCACATGCCGCATTGACACAGAATATTTTGCATTGTTGTCTTCAAAAAAAACAGCGGACACCATGCTCAATGTTTAAAACGCATTAAGTGACCCTGTGACCTGGTTTTTGACCCTGCATGGCCCATGTTCGAACTTGACCTACACATCATCTAGATACAACTTCTGACCGAGTGTGGCAAAGATCGGATGAAAACTACTTGAATTAGAGAGCAGACACCATACTGAATGTGTAAAACGTAGCCCAGTGACCTAGTTTTTGACCCAGCATGACCCATATTTGAACTTGACCTAGACATCATCTAGATACAACTTCTGACCAAACTTGGTGAAGATCGGATGAAAACTACTCGATTAAGAGAGCGGACACCATGCTCAATGTTAAAAATGCACTAAGTGACCCTGTGACCTAGTTTTTGACCTGCCATGACCCATGTTCAAACTTGGCCTAGACATCATCTAGATACAACTTCTGACCAAGTTTGGTGAAGCTCTGTTGAAAACTACTTGAATTAGAGAGCGGACAACATGCTGAATGTTTAAAACGCACTAAGTGACCCCGTGACCAATTTTTGACCCGGCAAGGCCCATGTTCAAAGTTGGCCTAGATATCATCTAGATACAACTTCTGACCAAGTTTGGTGAACATCGGATGAAAACTTCTTGATAGAGCGGACACTTAATACGGACAGACAGACAGACCGACACACCGACCGACCGACAGACAAGCTCACTCCTATATACCCCCCTAAACTTCGTTTGTGGGGGAATAATTAGAGAGCGGACAACATTGTGATTTTTAAAACGCACTTAGTGACCCCATGACCTTGTTTTTGACTCAGCATGACCCATATTTAAACTTGCCCTTGACATAATCAAGATACAACTTCTGACCAATTTTGGTGAAGATTGGATAAAAACTACTTGAATTAGAGAGCAGACAACATGGTGAGGTTTAAAACACACTAAGTGACCCCGTGACCTAGTTTTTAACCCGGCATGGCCCATGTTCGAACTTGACCTACACATCATCTAGTTACAACTTTTGACCAAGTGTAGTGAAGATCGGATTTAAACTACTTGAAAAAGAGAGCGGACACCATAAACAATGTGTAAAACATACTACATGACCCTGTGACCTAGTTTTTGATCTTGCATGGCCCATGTTCGAACTTGGCCTTCAGATCATCTAGATAAAACTGATGACCAAGTTTGGTGAAGATCGGATGAAAAGTACTTGAATAAGAGAGGACACCATGCTGAATGTTAAAAAACGCACTAAGTGACCCCGTGACCTAGTTTTTGACCCCGCAAGGCCCATGTTCACACTTGGCCTAGACATCATGTAGATACAACTTGTGACGAAGTTTGGTGAAGATCGGATGAAAAATACTTGAATTAGAGAGCAGACACTTAATACGCACCGACAGACAGACAGACTGACAGACCGACGTACCGACAGACAAGTTCACTCCAATATACCCCCCTAAACTTTGGTTGTGGGGGTATAACAATATGTAAACAAGTGAAAATATCATAATTTAAATGATGAAAACTTCACAGCAACATGTTAACAATTCCTTTATTATGACAACAATATAACAGGTAAAAATAAAAGGTTCTTAAAGTACTACAAAGTATAATTCATAGAACACCACATGCACCTGATTTTTCTTGATTGTGACACAGTTGTTGGTAACAAACCTACAATCCTTAAACATGCTATCAACTTAACCCTTTACCACTTATGTATGTATTTTGAAGCATTTGTAGTCCCTTAGAAAGTTACATTTAATTTAATACCTTTCTTACTAAATTCAAGTTGTAAAGCCTTCATTTCCAATCCTTCGTTATTGATGTGCAGCAAACAGCATAAAACCCAGCATAAGACAGCAACTTATTCGCAGGCTGTTCTGGTTTTATGCTGTTGCACATAGCAATTTTCACTTTGCTTCTAAGTGGGTAAGGTTTAAACATGCTATCAACTTAACAATACTCATAATAACCACATAGTGGGTAAGGGTTAAACATGCTATCAACTTAACAATACTCATAATAACCACATAGTGGGTAAGGGTTAAACATGCTATCAACTTAACAATACTCATAATAACCACATGAGCATGCAGGTGGAGGGGGGGGGGTATTTTTTAATGCAATGAGTCACATTCTGGGAAGACTAGACATAATGCATGTGCTAAAAATGTCGTCCCAGATTAACCTGTGCAGCCTGTCTGTGCTGCAGTCTGCACAGACTTATTATGGATGATAATTTCTGCTCCTTTTTGTATTCTAAGGAAGTCTCTTCAAAACAAAAATCCATTTTAGACAGAAATCGGTGTCCCTTTTGAGATGACACTTTACGCACATGCATTAACTCTATTGTTCTCAAGGCTCAACAAATAAACTTGAGCATTGTTAGAACCAACTCTACCAAGAGTTTAAAGCAACCCTGGGGTAGAAAGAGTAACATACCCAATTATAGCTTTTATAAATATTATTATTTCAATAGCATTAGTTGCATGGATCATGGCTTCAACACATTATCAGAAAAAAAATCAATATTTCATTACACTGTTTTGCAGCCATTGATTTTTTTTATATCTTTTAGCAAAGTTGGTTCATAATTTATATGCAAATTCAACAATATATGTTACCATGTTATCATGTCATACACAACATACATTTCCAATTACTCATTAATGCTGGCAATATTTTAAAACTTTGGACAAGATGGCGTAATTAAAAAAGAATTATTCCCACTGAAATTCATTGAATTAATATAACTCATTTTATTTTAGTGTAAACATGTTTACACTGAATATATTTAAACAAAACTCCCTTAAAACTGTCTAAGCAACCACTACATTAACAAACACAAAATTGCCAACATTAATAATCATCACTGTTAGCATTGCTGCACTAAAACATGAAAGAAATAAGTGAAAAGCCCTATGCTTTTATGTAAAACTAAAGAATCACATTAACCTGCAAATATGGTTTTGTTTTTAAAGTGAAAAACAAACATAAGAACTGTGAAAAGTCTTGTGCATTTCAACACCAAACCATGTACAACACTAAACATCTAATTCACCAGAAATGTCCTGAGTGGGAGACAATTTCTTCTCTTTAATAACCTCTTCTGACATTTCAGTTTTGATCTCAGCCTCATAATCGTCCTTGTATGTCGCCTTATTACTGTCCAAAACTGTAATAACACTGTCTCCTTTGATTTTCATTCTTTTACCCCCAGAATCTTTATTAGTCTTATGCCCTTTGTCCCAAATGTGTTGCATCTCATCCCTGTCAGAAACTTCATTTCCCTTATCCAACTGTTCTTTAATGCTTATATCCCTCTCAAAATCGTTGTTAATCTCTTCCTCTATAATCTCTTCAGCCTTGGTCTTATCAGTGCATTCACTGAAAACTTCATCCCCTATCTCTCTGAAAGTATCGTATTCATTATCTCTTTCTTCTGGTGACTTCTTCTCATTATTATCTACTTTATCCGCTCCATATGAAGCAAGCAAATCCAAGTTTTGCTCTGAATTATCCAGTCCTTGAACATTAACAAACTCTTCAGCATTTTTTTCTTCCTGTATGCGCATCAGATTTGGTAAGGAATCTTTTACAGATTCAGAACTTGAATCTGAATGTTTTCTCTTAGTCTTTACATCTTTAGCTTCATTTTCTGCACTTCCTCTTTTCCTGTTTGATTTATGGGGTTTAAATTTATCCTTATAAGTATAACTTGATAGAGAATTGTCTCCCTTAGATGAATCTTCTTCAACTTGTATGACAACCTTCTTCTCAGAGACGTTATGTTCTTCTAAATGTGGCAGCAGTAACAAATATAGGATGACACTCATTATAGGTGGCATAATGATTACAAAATTAATAGAGAATTAAATATATGAGCATTGTTCTGGGAACTCTGCCTGATGCATTTTGTTTCTAAAAGAAAGTGGAAATAAAATAGATAAAAAAACTGAAAAAAAAACTACAACAAAAAAGCCCTGTTTTTTCTAGCGGAAGGCTCATATATAATACTTTATATAATGATTGATATATATATATATATGTACATCTAGCGAGTTAGCTATCAACTGTAGTAGTTTATTGTCATCAGCTAGAATATTACACCACTGCTACTGTGAACAACCAAACTGGCTTCTAATACAATGGTTGCTAAAATAACACCACAACTTTAAGTCTTTTTTTATACATTCAAACACTAGGAAGCTTGGAAAAATTGAACATTAAAAAATTGTGCAACCAATTATTAAATAATCAATATATTCTCTCTGTATATCATGTAAATGATTTTTTATTTTAAGATTTGTTTAACCTTTTTATAACCACAATAATTTGGCAGCTTGATGACTGCATATCTGGGGAAATAAAAGAAAGGTTTAAAGGCCTTATAAAGGTGACAAATCCAATTATTATGCATATAAACTGGTCTAATTTTTACCGAATTTCAGTTACTCTTGCAGGAAAAATGCTTATAACACAGCTTAGGTGCAACATTGTCAAGAATTACGGAATATATACCCGTTTCATAATTGGAAGAAATGTTAACAACTTGGCAACTAACATGATGTGTAGCCTCAAAGCGGTGATGTATGCTAAAAATAGCCGAAAGAAAAATCAATTTTAATTCTATTTTAAACAACTTTTTACCAGCAGAAAGTAACTTATTAGATCACTACAAACGTTTTAACCATTTAGAAAAGACCTACTTTGTGAGTGATGCCGGAAAATCAACGATATATTTTTGGTGACCTTTCACTTTCACTTTCCCGAGTAAACAGCGATGTAAATAAACTGATTGTTTGTAAACACGATTGACTTGGAGGACACTGTATTTTGAGCTCAAAACAAGTTGTATTGCTCATATTTTTATGGTAATGACCAATAGCATATATATATTGTTTTTTGATAACCTTCATAAATAAAATATGAAAAAATAAATAAAAAAATCGGTAAATAATTACGGATCGTCACCTTTATAGGGCCTTTAATATTGTTTTTCATTAAAGTTCAGAGAAATTAACTTAACTTTCCCATTGAAAAAAACATTGTAAGAGCAGTAAGAGGAACACAACAAAGTTGGATAAAACTCTCTAAAACCAGATGCAAACATTACTTTTGTTTTCACCAGTCATATAACAACAAAATATCGCACACAACTCTCTAAAACCTAATGCAACCCCCACTTTTGTTTTAACTCATAAAACATGCAATAACAAAGCAACGTGCATACCATCATCGCTCTTTCCTGCAATGTAACCCTCTTTTTCCTGTTTCTTTTCTGTGATTGGTGTTCTTGGGGTTCCTGACACTGTGACCTCTTCTTGACCTTGGGGCTCCTTCTTCTTCTTAGCTGCTCCCTTCTTCAGTTTCAGGCTACGGGGTGGGGCTTGGACACTCAGCTTGCACCTGTTGACAGCAAGATACTGATTAAGATTTTGCCAGAATTAAGTTCTAAAATTTTTGTTGAAACCATAATTATTTGACTTCTCTTCACCCCCCCCTCCTCACCCTGCTGAAAACAAACCTAGCGTTTTTTCAGTGAAATTGTCTAACCCACCAGGCTTTGACTTTTCTCAACCTTTGAATTTTTTTTAACAGAAATCTTAACAAGGGCTGTTTGTAAAACATGCATGCAGCCCCATATGGGCTCTACGTTGTAGTGACAGCCATTGTGTGAATATGTTTTTTGTCACTGTGACCTTGACCTTTGACCTAGTGTCCTGAAAATCAATAGGGGTCATCTGCGAGTCCTGATCAATCTACCTATCAAGTTTCATGATCCTAGGCATAAGCGTTCTTCAGTTATCATCCGGAAACCATGTTACTATTTCGGGTCACCGTTACCTTGACCTTTGACCTAGTGACCTCAAAATCAATAGGGGTCATCTGCGAGTCATGATCAATGTACCTATGAAGTTTCATGATCCTAGGTATAAGCGTTCTTGAGTAATCATCCAGAAACCATTTTACTACTTCAGGTCACCATGACCTTGACCTTTGACCTAGTAACCTCAAAATCAATAGGGGTCATCTGCGAGTCATGATCAATGTACCTATGATGTTTCATGATCCTAGGCATAAGCGTTATTGAGTTATCATCTGGAAACCATTTTACTATTTCGGGTCACCGTGACCTTGACCTTTGACCTAGTGACCTGAACATCAATAGGGGTCATCTGCGAGTCATTATCAATCTACCTATCAAGTTTCATGATCCTAGGCATAAGCGTTCTTGAGTTATCACCCGGAAACCATTTTACTATTTCGGGTCACCGTGACCTTGACCTTTGACCTAGTGACCTGAAAATCAATAGGGGTCATCTGCCAGTCATTATCAATCTACCTATGAAGTTTCATGATTCTAGGCATAAGCGTTCTTGAGTTATCATCCGGAAACCATTTTACTATTTCGGGTCACCATGACCTTGACCTTTGACCTAGTGACCTGAAAATTAATAGGTTTCATCTGCGAGTCCTGATCAATCTACCTATCAAGTTTCATGTTTCTGGGCATAAGCTTTCTTGAGTTATCATCCAGAAACCATTTTACTATTTCGGGTCACCATGACCTTGACCTTTGACCTAGTGACCTCAAAATCAATAGGGGTCATCTGCGAGTCATGATCAATGTTCCTATGAAGTTTCATGATCCTAGGCATAAGCGTTCTTGAGTTATCATCCGGAAACCACCTGGTGGACCGACCGACCGACAGACCGACCGACATGAGCAAAGCAATATACCCCCTCTTCTTCGAAGGGGGGCATAATAAAAATTCTAACTGGTAGGGCTGAATGAATACATGGATTTTTTTGTATTAGCGAAAATACCAAAACTGAATACAAGACTACAGTCCGTAACCTGCCCGGGCGACCGCCTCTTAAATGCGACCAATAGTCAATAACGACCACACCGATTTCCTCCCGAACGATTTCGCTATATATTGAACCTGCGAATAAAGCCCACCTGCGAACAAAGACCAAAGACCGCCCTTTTACATTCCCAACAGTCCATTTTGATAGCTTACAACGACCACTGCAATTATAAAAATCAACGATTTTGCAACTTTCAAAAAAAACAAAATGGCCGCCATGACGGTGTGTAGTCACGTGATACACATCTTACCAGTGGACTCGTCGGTCGCTATGGAAATATCGGCAAGTGACAGTTTATTGTACTTGATAGCAGTTGTTTGTTTATTTAACACGCATTGCTAATTGGTAGTCGCCTGCTTCTTTTATGCATTTGACAGTTTGTCAAAAGTGTAAAAATATTGCCTTTGTATTAAAGTGACTTGCGATAATGTACAAATTGCTGAAAATATCAAAGACAAGTTTGGGGCTTTCATCAACTCATTAAGGAAATTAACTGTTTTATATCGATAACGATGCCTGAAATACAAACATTTTGATAGCCATTCCCTTCTTACATTTCTCCTTGATAAGACGTGCATAGATTATAGACAAGTAATAAGTTCAATTTAACCATCATGGCTTCCAAGCGTAAGTTCTTGATGTTGGAAGAATGCGTTGCGGTCATTAGTTTGTTAGTTTAAGGACACAGTTGTAGACGAGTGGCTAGTGATCTTGGTGTAGGCAAAACTCAAATCCAGAACATTCTGAATTACATGTACATATACATGTATGTCAATAATTATTTATAAATGTATATGATTAATGAAATAAATAATAAAAACATAAGGGAATGGAAATAATAAAAACAAAACTGTGTTTTCAATCCTTTATTTATTATACATGCATAAGTATTCAAACATTTAAACAAAAGAGCACAATAGATAAGGTACCTGTTAAAATACTACTAGCATATTTTGCAAAGTTTCAATCGACCCTGGGAATTAAGACCACCTGTGAACAAAGACCACAACGACCAAATCCCTTGCGTGGTCTTTATAGACAGGTTAGACTGTATTGCCAAGCAATATATGTCGCCTACCGGCTCCACCATTGTCAGATACTCCATCATTGTCAATTTTGTTGTTGTTTTGTTGCCATAGCAACCAGAATTTGTGACGTAGGAACAAAATGAAATGACGTGCATAATATCCATATTGCCATCTATCCATGTTTCAAGTTTCATAAAAAAAATATTAAGAAATTTTAAAATTATCGCAGGATCCAGAAAAGTGTGACAGACTGACAGACAGACAGAGCACAAACCATCCGGTGAAACTGGTAGGGGACAATTATAAAGATTCATCACTTCGTTTTACAACAGTTTAACTGCTCGTTCAGCTTGAAATTATATTGGAAACAAGATGTGTTTTTGTAACACTATGTCCCCCACAATATATTTGACCTTTAACCTTGAAGGATGACCTTGACATTGACCTTTCACCACTCAAAATGTGCAGCTCCATAAGATCCACATGCATGCCAAATATGAAGTTGATAACTTTAGTATTGCAGAAGTTATGGCAAATGTAAAAGTTTGATGCAAACAAACAAACCCACAAACAGACAGGGCAAAAACAAAATGTCCCCCAGTATAGACCGGGAGACATAAAAAAAAGTTATAGGACAATCCTAACACACTGACCAACCAACAATCCACATGGTAACTTCATTATACTAACATCTTTTCAAAACTGTTGCATCAAATATTATAAATGTCACCTACTTGTAGCAGGGTGTAGCCCCAGTGATGCCAGTCAGACTAAAGTGGCCCATTTTTCCGCCAAGTTTCACGCCGATAGCATGCTTGTACTCGCAGCATGTGCTCACACGGCAGTCAACACGTCCGTCGATGTACACCGTGAGGCTGAATGGGTAACCACGGTGGCGGCGTGACACAAAGGAAAATGTGCCTGGAAATGTGAAGGATAATATGTGTGGAGAACAAATGAAAACTATTACGAGTCACTCACAATTTCAAAAAACATTTCCTGATTCCATAACATCAGTTTAAACCAATATTTTTCATATTGCAAAAAGTGTACAAAAATGCTATTGTCAAAAATTACAAGTTTTAAACCTGAGAACTAATTTCATATTTTGTACTACACCATCATCTTTCTAATAGTTAAAATAATGTAATGGGAACTTAAGTCATTGATTCTTAAAACACATTTTTCTTCTTACGAAATGTGAGCATTTTTATTGTAATATACTACTGTGAAACCATTTATTTTCGTCAGCACGAAATTTCGTCCTTTTTAAAAAAATGACTTTTTCATCAGCACTTAAATTCGTCCATTTCTGGTTTTGAGAAAAAAAGCGTCCGATTTGTTTATAATGTTTGTAATACATGTAGTACGCGGTTGCGAAAAAAATCGTGCTGGGGAAAGAGGGGTGACACTTGGTAGTCACTTGCAGGAGGTGGGCCTTGTTTGACATATGCCAACTAACAAGTCTGTTATCTCAGGTGATAGTAACTGTCCCTTATTATTTTATGTTATTGACACGTTCTTTGTTATGATTAGCGGATAAGTGAGAATGAATAACCGTTTATGAGTGTTTTAAACAACTAAGCCAATTGCCACTTAGTCTTTTCCCATTACAATCACGGACAACCAAACACAAATCAATATGTTCTTTATTAATTTGTAATAAAAGCGCAGAATATATTTCAGTCAGGTGTTGATCACACATCGTCATATTTTAATTGTGTTTAATAGTATTGTCTTTAATCCGGATTCGCCGCGTGTTGGCTGTATAATCTGCAACACCCCTGAAAAACACAATACACACAATGGGTAATAAAGTTGTTAACAATTAGCGCTAATCAACACTATTATACCTTAACGAAGTCGACGCATTCGATACAGCCTTATTGCATTCGCGTTTTACAGGAAATGTCAGTTGTCAGTACACTGTATAATGTACACCCCTTTGTGTCAAAACCGGATTTAACTTGAGTGTGAATAATCGACTGTTTCATGTTCTTTGTATCAATACCATCCGGGTATCTGTACTATAAGTTTACCAGTCTACAAACAAGGTGCGCGCTTTCGCATATGGGTATTTGGAAGTTCAAAAAATTGACCTTCAGTTTAGCGTTCACGCCGTCGAACGCATTTAGCAATATAACTAGTTTTTTTTCCACTATTTCTTTACTTGCAAAAAAATACTAGTGGCTTATAACTTACCTTGCAATCTTTTTTCTCGCATTTTGCGAGTGTGCGAGTGTTAATTTTGAGCCCTGTGTATATGCGTGGATTACGCTGGATTTAAATGCGTCATGCCTACGGTAATTCAGTCTTATTTGTTTCAAATATGAGACATGATTGTTCGTTAGGATCTTGAATTTGTCCATCGGTTGAAGGACAAAAAAGACGAAAATTAATGTCTGACGAATAATAATGGTTTCACAGTATTTTACCATTAATATATCCAGAAAGCGTTCCCATCTTGAAAGCTCATGTTGTTTAACATTCCTTTGAAACAGAAAACTTTCTAGTTACAGATACACCTACTTCCAATGCAAACTTAGACAGGCCTTATGCTGCTGTTTGCCATATTTGCCAATGGCTACAAATGAGCAATTTTGGTCACAGAAATGTGAATTAGTCTAAAACGTTTTCATCATTTAACCCAATACAACATCCAAAATTACAATGATTTCTATGTTTTTCCGTAATTTGGCTATAGAAACTTTTGAGAACAGGGGAGCCTTGCTGAGACTAAGTAGCAAGCTCAATGCAGAGTTGTTGTTCCTTGCTCTCACATACAATGTCTGCTATCACAAGAAAATCCTACCAGATTTGGTAGGATCTGATTTGTTTTGTTTAAGTATTATATTATGAAAAGTAGTATCATTTTCTTTTATATTTTTAACATAGCTTATAAGCAGGGATCATATTTTCCCGCAACATCAATCGGTCCGGATATAAATGGGGAAAAGTATCCGAAAATGTGTATCCGAAATCATGACAAATTACGTTTAAATCTATACCATTGATTTTGCCATTCATGAAGGTGGTATAAAACATGAGCAAGTAAAATTCCCTTAGGCATTTTATTTTAAATGGAACGAGTTTTCTCAACTGGTTTTATCATTTGGTATTTCATTGTTGTTGTGTGTGCTGTTTTATCAGACTTTTTTATCGTTGTCAATATTATTAATCTGTGTAAGTCTATACCGATGTTTAAAATTGTTGTCAACTCGATAATATCTTACAAACATGCACTGAACCAAACAAATGTCTGTGCGTAGGTTGGCTACTGACAACAACAAACCAAATAATTAAGAAATAATATGTTGTCAAATAACCCATGTCCGATGGTTTAGATGCATAGGGATTTAATCACGAGAGCGAAACATTTGAAACCACACATCTAATTTTCCGGTCGTGAGTTATTCAACAACAAAGTATAAAGTACACGAATTATTTCGATTCTAACACGGTTTTACTAAAGATTTTTTCAATGTATATTATTTTTCTTGTGTACTATTTTATTTGAAGTTCCGCCTATAAAAATAACTTTCGGCTGTTCTGTCGATCAGATCCGCGACTTTCATTCATAATAATTTTATTACCGGAGTATAACGCTGGTGGGAAATGTATCGGCATGTTTTGTTTAGTTACAGCGTGCATTCAGACGCGTCTTTTTGGATGCGTCTTTAATCCGCTGTTCACAAGTTTTTTATTCTTGGTCTGACGTGCAATAAACCGGTCCTGACCGGTTTAGAGACTGCAGCGAATGGTTTATAACACCTTATCGAGATAAGAATGTCATTAGGGTGTGTATACATGTACACTGTGTATTCGATTTCATGACATGGGAATTTTAATAGCAAACAGAATCGGACCAACTGTTTGGGATTTTCAATCGGTCTTTCATGACCCCAATCGGTTTAGGACCGACAAAACCGAAAAAAATATGATCCCTGCTTATAAGTTTAGGTTTATTTTTATTTTTTTTATTACTTAAATTGAATAAAAGTTAAAATAACAACGGGAACATTAATGTTTCTCGTGGCTCATTAATATCATTATGAAGGCAGGGATTTGATCCAGTTGTGCTGATTCCAGTCAAATCTCTGGGCGGAGGCTGACGTAGGACTAAGTGACCTGAAACAACAACAACAATCTACTTCCTCCTTGAAAAAACAACAAGAACCTACTTCCTCCCTGGATCCTCTCCTTGAAGACGGGGAGAGTGTTGCCCCCGCAGTGCTGCTGCTCTATGCTGACCTCCTGGGTAGGGTCAAACTGGTCACGTGGCAGGGTCAGGTTGGGCCCGTGGTACTTCATGGTGATCTCACACAGGGTCTGGATCTCTCCTTGATGCATCATGGCAGGTTCCTGGCGGTGCAGCATCAGAGAACCCTGCAGGAACCGGACTTGTTGAGATGGTTGTTGTATTGGATTTATGTAGATATCATGCTTGCAAAATATATGAACCAGGACCTGTATTCACCAAACAATTCTTAGACTTAAGACTCAAATTAATCGAATTTAAATATTCTAGAATTGCTTTATTTGACATCAATCACCTCTAATTCAGTATCTTTTTATTAAGGATATTTGATAGCTGCCAAAGGCACCATATGAAGCCCATGCATATTCAAGGTCAGAAGTGCTTTTTCTTGGTTCGAAGTCTACTCATTATTCATAAGTCTAAGAGTGGGTTGGTGAATACAAGCACATGCTGGAAGTGTGAGAAGAGAAGTTTAGGGAACTAAAGGAATGTAAGATGGTTGGACAATAGTGTAGTTTTGTAACTGATGACCAGATTGTATACCTAAGCTGGTTTCACTGGATCTACAGTGAGTAAAATATGGGCCATGCTCTGTGAAAAGGGGTTTAATGCATGTGCGTAAAGTGTCGTCCCAGATAAGCCTGTGCAGTCCGTACAGGATAATCAGGGAAGGCAACTCTGCTTTCATAACATTTTTCGTTCCATAAAAGTCTCTTTTAAGCAAAAAATCAAGTTTAAGCAGAAAGTGGTGTCACTGATTAGCCTGTGTTGATTGCACAGGCTAATCTGGAGCAACACTTAAAGCACATGCATTAAACCCCTTTTTCACAGAGCACAGCTCATTTGTTTACATGTACTTAACTTATTTACATTAGCCCCATTCTTGAAAAACTGGGTTAAATTAAATTGCATGTGCATAAAGTGTCGTCCCAGATTAGCCTGTGCAGTCTCAATCAGGAACGACACTTTCCGCTTTTATATTATTTTTTATTCCAAGAAAGTCTCTACTTAGCAAAATATCAAGTTTAGGCACAAAAGTGTTGTCCCTGATTACCCTGTGCAGACTGCACAGGCTAATCTGGGACGACACTCAAGGCACATACATTAAACCTCTTTTTCACAGAGCATGGCTCATTTGTTTACATGTACTTAACTTATTCACATGAGCTCCATTCCTGGAAAAATGGGTTAATGCATGTGCGTAAAGTGACGTCCTAGATTAGCCTGTGTAGTCTGCACAGGCAAGTCAGGGACAACTATTTTAACCTAGACTGGATTTTTGTTTGGAAAACTTCCTTTTAAAAGATTAATGTCATAAACATTCAAGCATAAAATATAGCTTTTATGCTTGTAATGCAGGAACAAAGTGTAACTCTGCAATATTATAGACCACCAGCACAATGACTCTCTATTTAAATAATGTGACAGTTCTAATTGATAATTCATTGAGTCTGGTCACTTATAGTAGCAAGAAACATCCTAAGAATTGGCTCAGTGCGAAAACGCAGTAATTATATAAAGAAAATATTGATAGGAAATCAAAGATAAACAATTCAATATTGATAAATGAAATACCTTGTGTAGTCATGATTATAATCTCAATGCAAAAGCAAAATGTCATACTTTAAAATGATATGCAAACAATGGCCAGTGGTTTATGTTCCTATAAAAATTGTAATGTTTAATAGCATTTTTACATAAAATCACATACTAGCAGACATGCTTCTAGGAAAAACAAGCCAACAAGCCAACAAGCCGATAAGCCAAATCACAACTAAGCTCTATGCAGGTTATTGTGATTCCACAGATTTGAATACATTTTGATGCATGTGTTTCAATTGAAATGGGTAAATAAATTTTAAAAACTAATTATATTAAGATGTTCATGGGCTATTGTCTAGAACATTATGTTAATGAGTTTCACATGCTCAGTAACAATCCTATAGCATAAAACCTGCTTTTAGGGATTAGGTTTTCTTTGTTTTAAATTCAAATATTTATAGTCTGCAGTGCGCCGCACGTTAGAGCCTCTATAACGCTCAAAATCAACACAAAATTCGTAAAGTATTTCGTAAAATAAAGTTAACACTTAAACAATAAGTGTTCCTTATTCAATGCTAGTTGTGGAATGATTTAACAAAGATTTTTGTAGATATAAAATGCTCTTTTTTATTTATTTGTGACACAATTCCATTTTAATTTGCGGCGAATATATCTATTCATACGACACACAAACACGAAAATGGTACCATGTCAGTGTTATTGTGCCGTATGAATAGATATTGTTGCCAGAAATTAAAAAGATTTAAATATGCTAAACAATAATGAAAACAAGCATTTTGTATCTACAAACATCTGTTTTACTAGACCACATCTGGTGTTGAAATTTTGGCAATTGCCATAAGGAACACTGATTTTTAATTGTTTAGCTTTATTTTACGAAATATTGTGCGAAATGTTTGTTGATTTTGAGTAGTAATGGGGCTTTGATTGTTATCAATTCGATTTCACTAAGAAAATATTTTAAATTAATCAACCAAATAACTCAATATTTGAATTCTAATTGGCTTAACATTTTAAAAAATTGAAAAGCTCAAAGGGTTAGAAATATATCTCATTAAACAAGCAAAACAATAACTTTTTAACAATCAAACTGCATTCAAAACTACCAAGACAGGAATGAAAAGCCATTTTAAAATGTTAAAATGCAAAAAAAATCTTTGTATGGACAGAATCACTTCAAAATGACTCACTTCATTGTGTGGTGAGAGCTGTAAAAATGATCACAAAAAACAAATAATAAGTGAATAAAAGCTAACAAAATAAACACAAAAAAAAAAAGATGTTTCAATTTATTTTATTTTTTTGTCTTTTGTTTAACTCGCAGCTGGCAATTTAATAGACAAAAAAAATCATTACTCATTGATCATAATTAGTACATTTACAGAAAAATATGTCACATGATTTGCACATAATGTTTAAAAAAATATTACAGTCATTTTATTTGTTACACAATTAATGGTTCATAGTTATGCATGATCAACTATGGTGTGCAATTAACTTACTTGATTAAATTTTCATAAAAACAACCTTATTCAGGGTGATACATTCCTTAAGGATTGCACCTATGTTAACTAAAATAAGAACATACTTCAATGACATAACACGATCATAGAGAGGTTAGTAACGTAAGGAACATTAGTTGACACATACTTCCACCGTATTTTGGTCTTTCTCAAGATTCCTGTCAGCTGATCCCCCCTGGAAAGGAGATTTGAAGCGCATGATGTACAGGGGAAACAACTCTAGCTATGATGTAAAGGGAAACAACTCTAGCTATGTGATGAACCAAAGGGAGGGAAATCTAGCATTGGGAAGTTACAAGAGACCCAGCTCTTGTACTATGCTGTAACAAGGGCAACATCTCTAGCTATATGATGTAACAAGGGCACCAATTAAAAACTTTTTAATAAACAGGACCATAACTCTATCTCAACAAGAGCACCGGATAACGGGTGCCACGCTCGGCTGCGGGTGCAGTTTTTAATAAATGAAAGCTTGTCAGAATTGTTTTTTTGTGTGTTTTTTTTTAGAGGTCACAGTGATCTTGACCTTTGACATAGTGACCCAAAAATGGGTATGGCATGTAGAACTCAACAAGGTGCAGCTACATAAGAAGTTTCAAAGTTGTAGGTTGAAGCACTTTGATTTTAGAGCCAATGTTCAAAACCTTAACAAAATGTTAAGGTTTTAGCACGGTGGACCACACAACATCGGACACGATGAGCTGGCTATGACAATACCTCGGGTTTTCTCCGAAAACAGCCCAGCTAATAATAAAACCCTATAACCCTACCTCTATGATATTACAATGGCCAACATAGTTCAATGATGTAACAGTGGCAGGGATTCATGTTTGATGTTGAACAAAGGCAATATATAGTTTAAGCTCTAAAATGTAAGATGGGCAGCAACTCTAACTCTAACGATATGCATTTTTAAAAACTTTAGTTCTATGATGCTATAAAGATACCAACTCTAGCTCAATGATGTACATAGAAAAACAACTCTAGTTCTATATTTAATAACAGAATTTACTCAGTTCTATGATATAACAAAGGCAACATCTCCAGCCTTATGAGTTTACAATGATAACAACGCTAGCTCTTAGCATGTTACAGTATACTAAATACTTTTGGTGTGCAATGCTATACCCTCTAAAAACATGAACATCATTTATTTGAAGACACGGTCCTGTTTTGTGTCACTTGCCATGACTTTATTTTAGAATATTTCTGTGTGCAAATGGTAGGGATAACATTGTTGTTTAGTAGAAATTAACTCTTTTACTTGAAGGTTGGAGACTACATAAGACTTAGACAGATGGCGGGAATTAAACCCTCATCAACTGGAGAAAACCCGGTAAATAGATGGCCGTAAAACAGTGACTTTTGATTTGTGTCGAGTTATTTCTTACAATTGTCGCGTGACCTATCTTTTTTATTATTTAAATAAATTTGGCTTGGAATGCTCTTCGAGAAAAAGTATGCGCAAAAGTTTGACTTTATTTATTTGCTAATGTTATTGCTTTTACATTGAATTTGTTAACGAAATATTTTAGTATATTGTGACCTCTATGATGTAACATGGGCAACAATCATTACTCTATCCTGTAACAATAGCAAAAATTCTAGCTCTACATAATAACAAGGACAATAACTCTTTATCTGTGAAGTAACATAGGAAACAACATAGGCTCCATGTTGCAACAAGGTTAGCGATAAAGCTCTATGATGAAACACTAGCAACAACTCAAGCTCTATGATGCAAGAAAAGTAAAAACTCTTTATGACATAACATGATAAAACAACTCTTGTTATATGATGTAATAGGGCCAACAACTTCAGCAACATGAATGTCTTTGATGTACAAGTAACACAACCAATACATATTAATTATATCAAGGGAGACAATCATTGTGAAAACAATTTTACACAAGGGAGGCAACACACATTGACAATACAAAAATTATGCAACATCTATAAGGGAAGAGGACAACTACAACGAGCGAAGCATGGTAAAGGGAAGATAACCCTGGGTTATGGTAAGGTTAGCGTTAGTGTTAGGGGTCGGGTTAGGGTTAAGGTATGGGTTAAGGCTAATCCTAACCCTAACCCGACCCCTAACCCTAACCCTCACCTAACCCTCTAACCCACCCCCCATGCGCAATACAATACCATGCGTTGCTCGTTGTTGTTGTCCACTTCCCCACCTTACAAAGGTTGCACACAAAAAAAATCGTATGGCAACATGGTAGTGCCAAAACATCCAATTATTAAAATAGTTATCCACAGTCATGTCTAATTTAAAACACACTCGTAAAAATTATCTTAACCAAGAACAAGGGACAAAATTGTCACAAAACCAGGTTTTCATTGTGAAAAAAAATCTGATTAAGGGAGACAACTCAAACTGAACTTTTGAAATGAACAAACAAAATTAACCCCCTTTGTAAGTTTGTTTCAAAATTAATCTATTTTAAGTTGTGGTGACCTTGACATTGGAGATATTGACGTGATTCTTTCGTGCGACACACCGTCCCATGATGGTGAACAAATGTGCCAAATAATTGTAAAATCTCACAATGAATGACATAGTTATTGCCCAGACAAGCTCATTTATTGCCAATTTTGATCTTTGAACTCAAAGTGTGACCTTGACCTTGGAGATATCGACGTAATTATTTCGCGCGACACACCGTCCAATGATGGTGAACAAATGTGCCAAATGATTTTAAAATATGACAATGAACGACATAGTTTTGGCCCGGACAAGCTTGTTCCGCCCGCCCGCTAGCCCGCCAGCCAGCCCGCCAGCCAGCCAGCCAGCCCACCCGCATTCGCCAATCTAATAACCAGTTTTTTCCTTCAGAAAACCTGGTTAAAAACCTGGTTAGAAAAAGAGTGAACATGCACACATATGTACAAAGTATACAATTCTGATTATATAAGCATAGCCAGCAAATTACTTTAATTCTATATGATTTATACATAATATATGTTTGGATACAATGCTATCTAGCCATCTATGTTACAGTATCATATATTAATAAATTAAGTATGTTACAGGTTTACATTCAGGTTAAACAAATTAATAGGCAGGCAAATGTTTTGACAAAACAATCAACAAATAATTTTTTTTCAACATTAATTACTGTAAATCAACAGGGCTATAGATAACAAGCGTATGTGCGTTATTACGCAATTAAAATAACCAAAAACGTAATTAAATTCAAAATCAAGCGTACAAAAACGCAAATATAAATTTAATAACGTAATTCCCGTAAAAAACCTTGCGTCACGAAACGCAATTCTTACAAACACCGGGCGTATTTTTTAAGACTGGTTATTTCCCATACGAAAATGTACCGAATAGTTTATATGCTGTCCTATGAAGAAAAGAAGGCAGTCTTTCCAGCGGTTATCAACCTTTGGGGTAAATTACTGTAATTATTCGTAGACCCGTCCGATTTCTACTTTCATTTTCTTAAAATATCAAAATGGCCACTCGTGGCCGTAGAAAGAGAATCGTCACACAAACAAACATCTAAGACAGGTATTTACGCCAGAATATTGGGGAAACCGAAAGCTTCTGTGCTGCTTTGCTGAACGATCTGTTGAAAGATGTGATCATTTCTCCCGAGAATTTAGTTCGCCCGTTATTATCGGAGATTTTGAATGAGGTTGTTAAACCCAAAAAAACACGTTATGGGTAGTGTAAGTGAAAAAACTTTAAAAAAGTGGCGAAACAAACACCCGTGGCTGGTGATTGATATGGAAAGTGGAGTTATAAAATGTACATTATCCACAAACATGAAAAGTAAATTAAAACTAACTAATGTTGCTATATTTATTTTTCACATGCACATGATAATATAGTAATCTTAGTAGATTTTTATTATATTATATATGTCATTCCCTAAATTACCCAATTGAGTTTAAAAAAAAACGGGGGTGAAAAACCCAATTAAGCTCAACAGTAGGGGGTTAAATTTTTTGCTAAAATCTATTGAATTTACAAAAACCCTATTGTTGTCAAAACAGGGGGTGAAAAACCCAATTACCCAAAAAATTATCTATAGCCCTGAATCAACATTCTTTTTAGAAGATGGATTACATAAAATCTTGCATAGTTCTTAAGCATTTCTACATCATACGCCTTCTTGTATGCACATGTTCACAAAGGATAACAAGCGCTTCCCTTTTATGCCTTTAATTCTTACATAGCATTTGCAGAATTTTGTTTAGACATTGGTTCTGATCTAGCAAAAATAAAACTAGAAATGTATCACAGACACTGATAACACCATAACAAAGGATTGGAAACAGACATGTCCATTATAAATTATACACTGGACAAAGAGACAATGGGCAGTAATTCTATTACAAATTTCTTGCAGCCAAAATGCCGTTCTAAACATTCAAAACCATTATCTACTCATTAATATAATTCAACTATGAAAAATTGAAACTTAAAGAGAAGTTGAAAAAAACAACTTTGGGAAGAACGGATATAAAACTTAAGAGACATGGACAAGTGCAATCCTTGATGCCTGCCACTCCAAAGGGGCATAATAATTTTTAATTCATCTTTGTTTGTCTGTACACAAATATGTATCGGACCAAAGACCAAAGTCAATTTGGAGAGAAGTTTCATTAGTCAAGCAGAAGACTCACACATTCTATTCCACTGACCTGTGTCCGTTTTGCCGGATACTCAGGCCGTCCAGACATTCTAGCTGATCGTCGCGGGGATGACCTCCCTGACCCAGATTTTGGTGACTTCAGCCCTGACCTTGACCTTCCAGATGACGACCTTGAAGGTCTACCGCTCTTTGGAGGGACAGGATACTGAGAGATAAGGTAGGGGGACGTGGCTCCGTCTCTGCCTTTCTCAGCCTTTGACATTCTTAGAGCGTACTGGTGCAGGGCTTCAGAATCCAGCTAAAGGTACACAAGTTTAACTTCTATTAGAGCCAACTTTTAGGAAAACTGGACTTAATGCATGTGTGTAAAAAACATCCCAGATAAGCCTGCTCAGTTTGCACAGACTATTCTAGGACATCAATTCCTGCTTTAACCCTTTGCATGCTAGGAAATGTGTCGTCTGCTAAAATGCCGTCTGCTGAATTTCTAAAATTATCATTTTCTTCGATTTTTTTCAAAGAATATTATCAGAATAGCAAACAAAACGTGGCGTCTCATCTGGATCCAAACTGTTTGCAAAGGCCTTCAAAATTCGGTTCCCGCACTGAAAGGGTTAAATGCCCATAATTACTTAAAATCAACTAATATATCATAAAATACATGTTTTTTGAACAATAAAATTAACACATTCAATTTTTATGCTCTTTATAGCAATAGCCAAAATTTCAACGCTAGATGTGGTCTGATAATGCAGATTTAACGCGCTACAAAATGCTCATTTTCATTTTTTGTGTCACAATATACTCCATGTGAATTTCTGACTATGATATCCGAATATTAACCAGCGAACGCAAGATTGTCTTCAGGCAGCTTCAGAAGCACAATGTAGTTCTCATGATTATGTGGTTCTTACCATGCTGCCCAAAGCAGTCTTGCTTTCGCTCTTAAATGTTTTCGGATATTGTGGCAGGTTATTGACTAAGTATATTTGCAAAACTAAGAACTGGAAAATATCATTTCCTAATCTCAACCTAGTCCCAGTTTTAACAATTAAAGCAATTGACAGCTTGTATTGGTGCACTTAGGCTTCAATTTCTTTCAGTCTTTAGATTGATCCTATATATCAGGCCGTCATCTAGCATGTGAAGCAACATGATAATCACTATTTCCCATTATTATGCATGAACTTAACATATTACACTTAAAACAAAAATAGATATATTCTACTAACTAAGATTTACTGAAATAAATAGAATTTAGCAAAGTTTAGCAATTTTTTGACACACAAATAAAGATTTCAGAAAAATGAAACTTTGAGAATTTGTCATCAGGTCTAGAGAAAATCTCACTATACTTTAAAATCTATTTATTTTAGCTTGATTGTATTGACAGCCTAGTTCTCAATTAATCACTGTTGAGTTGGTGAAACCAATCAACTCTCACAATGAAACGTGTCCATAACTCACAAAAGAATTCAGTTATGCTTACATTGACGAACAGATTGAAACTGATAAAATTCATATAAAAATGCTGCAACTCACAGCATATAAATGCCTGGTGTCAATGTCAGAGTCGCGTATCGTGTTCTTGGTCTCATAGCGTTCAGATGCTGGAGGGGGTTCCACGGGATATCCGTCATTGTCCATATATATCACCTGGTTAAGAGAGAGAAAGCAGGCATGCATAGATAGTTCATACACAAACACAATGAGTGCGGTACACTGGAAGGCAAGCTGAGTTTTATTTACACAAAAATAAAAGAGTTATCTTACCCTAAGTAAAGGTTTGTATCAATAAGTTTTCATTTATGATGATTTTGTTTAAGTTTATCGTAAAATATCTATCAAACTTCATAATTATTCACATTAAATTTAACTGTTACAATATTTTTTCAAAACCCATTGTGTATTTGAAAAATCATCTTAAGGTCTTAAAATTTATACAAAATCACTTAAATTAAAGTTGAAAACTGAAAACACTTCTTGTAAACTCATACTTTAAAAACTTTATTTGCAAGAAATTAATCTCCGACAATTGGTTTAAGTAATTAATAAAGAAAATTAGAGGCCATACAATGGCTAACTTCTCTATTGAGACATACATGCAAACAATATAAGGAATAGGCATCATTCACCATCGTTCTAACTGATTGAATGTTAAACTGGTGTATCTTGTAAACAGCATTTTATCAGATACCTCAATTAACCATCAACTAGGGATCTATTGGAAATGTATGACGATTTTAACTTAGATTGATTGAACTCAGTGGAAACCTTACGCTTATCGGAGACACTTTAGTTTTTTTCCTGTGTAGAACCAGTACAATAAATCTACGCAGTATGCTTCCAATAATTCGCAAAAACACATTTATCATTTATGAATAACCATATTATTTTTGTTGGCAGTAAAAGTTTCATCTATAACATGTGCGAATTTAACAACAATTTAAACACAAACACAAGAATGTTTGAGCAGACATTTGGTGTAATAATAACCAGAGTCAGAGTTACACTAATGTGTAATTCCTTAGTCAGCGATTTTTTTCCGTCTTTACAAAGTAACGGAAAACGGCACTTTTACAATTAGAAAAAGAAATACAAATATCCCAATTAATGTCAAAAAAATTCCCAATAAAAGGTTTCTAAAAAAAAAAATTATTTTTTTTAATAACAAATATTTAGTTAGTTTCCCTATGCAGCTCTATGGCATGAAACCTGTGTAAATATTATATTGACAACTTGACAACATTTAGTTATCAATTTAATAGAATTTTGGAGCGATAAATTAAATACGCCAATTTCCCAATATGAAGACTTCAGGACGAGAATTTTTCCCAATTTCAGGGGTTTTTGCGCACAATTTTCCCAATTGAACTGGTACCGGTACGTTTCCCAATTGCCAAAAAAAATCGTGTTAGTCAATCAAGTGTGAGATCATTGTGTTAATTTTAAAACTCATCAAAGCAGAATAATTATTATCAGCCATTTAAATTCCAAACACAAACAAAAGACAAATATTGTATCATTATTTTGTAAGATAAACACAGTGTTATTAATAAGTGTTCTTAAAGGCACGCTTTGGCAGTGCAAAAATCACAACGGCAAGTACAGGCGCCTGGACTGTGCTTATGTATCAGAAAAACGAAATGGGTGGTAATCCCAGACAATTGTAAGTCATGATGTTAAATTTTTACCATTCGTCTGTAGGAATCATTATCTAAATATAACTGAAAATATATTTACAAGTATAGACCTTTACAAAACATGACAAATTGTTTTACTTTGTATTCATAAAGGAACGATCCATGTTTTACACATCTTCCGCTATGTATTAAAAGGGATGATGTATTAACATTGTTGACTCGAACAATCATGTTTATCACAAAAGACCCAATTTACCAAGTAGCTAAAGCAGTCTGCAAATTACTTAAATATGAACAGAATATTCAAAGTTTTGCATTCAGCCATATAAGAAACATATGCATCAAGTGAAAACCCTTCAATAAAGCCAGTGTATTTAAGATTCTACAAGGTGCATTTTCACATTTTGCCAAATTATACATACTTCATCTGTAAACCCATTTCCCAATCCACACGTTCTTCATCTGCTAAACCATTTCCCTGACACTTACTTCATTTTTAAACCGATTACCGGTAGACCACAAATACTTCATCTATAAACCCATTTCCCAAACTACACTTACTTCATTTTTAAACCCATTTCCTGCAGGCCACACTTACTTCATCTATAATTAAACCCATTTTCCAAACTACACTTACTTCTTCCATAAACCCATTTCCCAAAAGACACTTACTTCATCTATAAACCCATATCCCGCAGGCCACACTTACTTCATCATAGGGATCATTAGAGAATGTTTTTGAGACCACCCTGTGTCTGGGTTGGCCGGGGGCACTTTTAGGTCGTTTATATGACGACGACGAAGCATCTGAGGGGCCGCTCTGTGGTCGGCTGTGAGACCTTGGGGTCAAATAGGGCAGCAATTCCTCATCTCCTTTCCTACCCCTAGTAGCCTAGAAAAGTATTAGTAAAATTACATGTATGTGATTTTATTATTTTTGCACTTTTGCTTGTTGCTCTGTAACTATTCAACTTCTGCCCCTGTTGATATTTTTGCAGATATCGCATCTGTTGGTTGTATATACTAATGCATTATATGAGCTGTGTTGTGTTTAAATAGGCCTTTAGCTGCAAGCAAAATCTAAAAAGCACAATATTATTTCAAAAAGTTTAGTTTAGTACAATTAGAAACTCTCAGCAAAAGCAAAATATCTGACACACTGTTAAAAGTTTCTGTAGATATTGATTCTCATGTTAGTAAACTTTTTTTAAAAGCAATCCTCACAAACACAATGTCAAATGAAATCCTCATTAACATAGTGTCAAATGCACTCCTCATTAATACAATCTCTAAAGAACAGAAAGTACATTAAGTTAAACAAAATATATATTCTTTTCCAAATGTTCACCTCCTTTCAATAATTGATTTACTCCTAACAATATGAGCCTGTGTTTAATTGCAATCCTGGAAAAGAAGCAATCAAGCCATCCAGGTCAGTGTAGTTTATTGTTGCGCAATCCCACGTCTTTTATGACAAGATCTGTATATACCTCTAAGAACTAATCCATTTGTGTCTTTCATGGATATTTTTTATATCAAACGTTGATGGTACAAAATTTCAATTAACACTCCATAAAAAAACATTTATCAAACAGATATCCTACCTCATGAACAACTTCAATCACTTACAATTAAAATGAGTTTGGAAAGTGCATAAGTAAAATGTTCTTTATATTTCTCTTCCTAACTGATCATTCACTTATTCTCTTATTCACTTATTCCACAAAACTAAGTCAACTAAGCATCAATTAATCATAACAGAATGGGAACACCACTGAAGAGATTTTACAAACAGGCACTGTCACAAACAACTTGCCAGATCACACAATACCTAACAATGTTTAAACGCATTCAACATTTCAGCCACGACATACGGACATTGGTCTTATGCCACATGCAACCAGCGTAGCTCCAGACAGGCCTGCCAAATCTCGTCAGAAGCTACCCTGTTTGCTATTAACCCTTTACCACTTAGATACGCATTTTTACACGACCTTTCTTACTGTATTCAAGTTTTAAAGGCCTCATTTCCATACCTTAGTTACTGATGAGCAGCAAACAGCATAAAACCTGAACAAACTGCAAGTTTTATGCTGTTTATACCTAGCCATTTTCACTTTGATTCTGAGTGGGAAAGGGTTAGGGTACACAAGGTTTCGTGATCTCATAAGCAATACAGGGCAACTCATACCCAAACCGTGTAATTTCACAGGCTAGTCATGAGCTACCCTAGCTGCATATTGCATAAGACCCATTTTCGCTCATTTTACAACAGCACAAATGACATCGAAAGAACTACAGGACGAGCAGGGTTAAATCACATGCACTTTCCCATGCTGGAAATAATTAGGGTTAACAGATTTCAGTCAGCATTCAACCAATCAGATTGCAAAACCAACCGAGCCTTGAGTGATTGACGCAGGTCGCAAGTTATCCTTCATTTCAGGTCGTTCCATGTCAAGGACGTTTTGCGGCGTATCTTTTGGGACTACAGACCGGTTTACAGGACGAATTCTGGGCTTTTTCTCTAATTTTGGCGTCAAATATGGCATTATAGCTTCATCTTTTTGCTTCTTTTTATCTGCCTAATTGCAATTAAAGACATTTCATATGATTGCTTTGCAAATAAAGTGTGGTAAATAAAACATAATGTCTTCCTGAACCAAGTAATGCATTGTTAAGGTGGAAAAAACATGACATTCTTAAATACAATCATGCGAACAATATTTCATGCTGAAAATGAAACGAATGTGATTATATCATACAAATATCAATGTTGAAGGCAATCGACATCCAGGCAAGAAAACATAATTTACTGTGTCTGTAAATTTGACACCACATAAAGGTGTTAAATATGTTTTAATGTTAAATAAATGGCCATGGTAACTTGGATATAGATATAAGCCTTTATATGTAGCTGTACAATTTCATTCACTGAGAAATAAAAATCTTCCTGACACATCAAGTGCCTTATACAGTACAGCCAAAGCGGAACAAACGTATTTCGCGATTCGCGGCGGCAAGGCGAAACGAGTCGATGCCGCGTCAGTCGTTGAAGCCGCGTCAGTATGCGGCGGCAAGTCGCATTTCGCCGCGAAACTTCGCACCTGTCCGCCGAGGCATGCCGCGATCCGCTACATGATGCCGAGTCGATGCGCATCATGAAATAAACAAGGGACAAAATTGTCACAAAACCAGGTTTTCATTGTGAAAAAAAAATCTGATAAAGGGAGAAAACTCAAACTGAACTTTTGAAATGACCAAAAAAAATTAACCCCCTTTGTAAGTTTTTTTTTTTTTTTTTAATCTATTTTTAGTCGTGGCGACCTTGACATTGGAGATATTGACGTGATTCTTTCGTGGGACACACCGTCCCATGATGGTGAACAAATGTGCCAAATAATTTTAAAATCTCACAATGAATGACATAGTTATGGCCAGGACAAGCTCATTTATGGCCATTTTTGACCTTTGAACTCAAAGTGTGACCTTGACCTTGGAGATATCGACGTAATTATTTCGCGCGACACACCGTCCAATGATGGTGAACAAATGTGCCAAATGATTTTAAAATCTGACAATGAACGACATAGTTATGGCCCGGACAAGCTTATTCCGCCAGCCCGCCAGCCAGCCAGCCAGCCCGCCAGCCAGCCAGCCAGCCAGCCCGCCCGCATTCGCCAATCTAATAACCAGTTTTTTCCTTCGGAAAACCTGGTTAAAAATCTTTTTAAAATTATAAGTTACACGTAGTTAACAAATTTTGAAAGAACTATTATAATAATAATTAAAATCATAATAAATTTATTGTGCGCGGATTGTATTAGCATATACATGTAAGCATAGTTAATGTGTCTGGCCAATTAAGTTTGTTTCCGGCCCGTAGTGTATGTATTTCACACATAAACAAGGTCATGTAATTATGTTTTCGCACATACGAGTGGTCAAGGCTCCAGCATATGGTGGATTTATAAATTAATTGCATGTTGATTTTGCTATTATATTTAAGCTGAGAAAATTAGCAGTTTGAAGCCACATCAATAATCAAGACGGTGACGATGTATTTGTTGTTTTGTTAATTATCAGCTTATTATAACTATTGTTTGAATATGCGTATATAAACACGTTTTATTTTGTTCATATTATACAGTTAATATCGCTACTAATTACCCGATAATCCCGTATATTCCAGTTTTAAAGCAAATGCGGGTAAATATTTACGATACACAAACATTCTCGATATTTCCTTAAGTATAAAATACATTTTGGCATTTGTTACTATTTATAGAGATGATGAAATAACGTCTAATCGGGGCGTTTTGTTTCCCACTGAACACGCAATTTACGCCTGACTTTATGTTCATGTATTAATACAACACAAAAT
Organism: Dreissena polymorpha; assembly: GCF_020536995.1. NCBI lineage: Eukaryota > Metazoa > Mollusca > Bivalvia > Myida > Dreissenidae > Dreissena > Dreissena polymorpha. The sequence goes on along the minus strand of NC_068368.1, from coordinate 65,145,082 downwards.
ACACACAAACTTTCCAAACGACGTTCTACATGTCTGCATAATTTTCGCGCGCTTTTTATGAAACAAAGGATATTTTAGCACTGTTTATTTGAAGCTAGAATTTGCCAAAGGTCGCGTAAGCATTTAAATTTGGAAGTGTGTTTTGGATTACAAATTTAAGAATGATAATCGTACGAAACATTAACAGTTGCGTGTAATTAATTCTACGCTACACATACATTTATGTACATGTAGGTGGATATCTTTTCACTCGATCCGCCGCGTACGTATGCGGCGGATTTACTCCACGAAAGTACGCGAGGTTAATACAGACTCGGCGTCATTGCGCGGATCCATGCCGAGTGCCACGGCCATACGCCGCGTGAACACACGATTCGGCGGCCGCGTACTAATAATCTTGCCGTGGCGTAGCCGCTGATTATGTTTGTGCCGCCTTGGCTGTACTGTAAATGTGTTCATTTTAAATCCTGGCATGAACAAAGATGTTTGTTTTAAAGGTAACATTCCCAACAAAGTAAAGTATTGACTCTGCAGAAATTAAAATTGCCATATTATGGATTAGATGATGGTCTTACAATTGCTCTAACATATTTCCATGACATGTTACAAACATGAAAACATGAATGACCATGTTTCAAACATGATTGAAACATTGCTTGACCATGATCATTTCCTCTCGGTAAAAATGAAATATGAACAATTCATAAACCCTTTACCACTGAGATACGTTTTTGACGCATTTGTACTCCCTTAGAAAGCTACATTAAATGTAAGACCTGTTTTTACTAAATTCAAGTTTTAAAGGCTTCATTTCCAACCCTTAGTTACTGATGAGCAGCAAACAGCATAAAACCTGAACAGACTGCGAGTTACCTGCAGGCTGTTCTGGTTTTATGCTGGTTGCAAAAGCCATTTTCACTTTGCTTCATATGGGGAAAAGGGTTAATATTATATTGTACTCATATTTATATTATAAAATTGTCCCCATGAAGATTGTCCACACACACAAAAAGAAAAAAAATGACAAAAAATGTGACAAACTGAATGAAATCTTAAAGAGTGTAAGGGCATCAAAATGAGAAGGTTGGGTAATCTGAAACAAACATATTTTATGGTGAGTACATTACAAGTGAGCAACGCTCTATGAAAACAGGACTTAAGACATGAATGAAATGTATCATCCCAGATTGGCCTGTGCAGTCTGCGCAGGCTTATAATGGACAACACTTTTTTTCCTAACTCTTACAGTGCTGAAACGGAATTTTGAAGGCCGTTGCAAACAGTTTGGATCCAGATGAGACGCCACAGAACGTGGCGTCTCATCAGGATCCAAACTGTTTGCTATTCTGATAGTATTCTTTGAAAAAAATCGAAGAAAATGAAATTTTAGAAATTCAGCAGACGACATTTTAGCAGACGATGAATTTCCCAGCATGCAAAGGGTTAAACTTTCTGCACACTGCACTGGCTTATCTGGGACAACACTTTATGTACATGCATTGAGTCCAATTTAGGCAGAGTGAGGCTGACAAGCTATGAAACAAAATATGTATTTCTCACCTTATCACTATGTAAATCAAAGCCGTAATTCCCCTTATTGGTTTCAGACTAAAATAAGACTTCTGATGTTAAAAATAAAGTAACTGATCTACTGTTTTTAAACGTATTACTAAGTGTCATTTTGATGTTTTACTGCAAAGTCATAAAAAATCTATAAAAATGAATTTCAGAATTCATTTACCAGTAAGCAGTAACAAATTATGATAAAATATCAAACTTAAAACTTAAAGTCTTAAAAAAGAATAAAAAATGAACTTTATACTTCATTTACCAGCAACCAGTAAAAAATCATGATTTAAATATCAAACTTAAAACTTCTTTCAAAAAAATTATTCAAAACCTACCTCCTGAAATAAACTTATATGAAGCATTACGGCTTTTAAATAAAAGTATTTTCTAGTTTGCTGGTCTTTCAATTGTAAAAAAAAGCACTTTCACAATTGCATTAAACAAGCATAGAGGCTATGATGGCAGTTCGCAATTTTTTTTAATAAACAACTTAAAAAAAATACTTTGAAAAAAAAATGTTTTTCATAAGCTTCAATTCTTCTAAATAAACAGCTTTTTCTTTAAAAAAAAAACCTAGAAAATCTAGAAAGTTATCAAATATGTTCTACATGTATCGTTAACAAGTCTAAAAACAAAGCTGTTTTTCTTTTTATATTTTTAAAAACAATATGTTCTTAATAATTATCTAGTAAAACATTCCCTATAAGCAAGACGGCCAGAAAGGCCCAAAGATGCTCACCTGAGATACAAAGGAAGTAACCTGTTCTGTGCAGCACACAATATCATTAGAACAATATGTTCTGACAAGTTTCATGAAGAGTACTCAGTGGACTATAAATGTAACTTTGAGAGTGCTAACAAGGTTTTACTATAGCCATAAGAAGATCGATTCCCGACCCTTGGCAGCCATGCTATTCAACAGACCGGAAACATTTTCCAACTTATCCAAGATATTACTAAAATGATTGTTCTGACCAAGTGCCATGAAGATTGGACAATAAATGTGACTTTTAGTGTGTTAACAAGTTTTTACTATAGCCATATAAGAAGATATGCCCAGCCCCCTGGCGGCCATGTTTTTCAATCAACAGCAACCATTTCAAACTCGTCCAAGATATCATTAGGACAAATCTTCTGACAAAGATTAATGATTGGACAATAAATGTGGCATCTAGAGTGTTAACAAGCCAAATGTTAACGCTGCACAATGGACAAATTGCGAGCACAAAAGCTCATCATAAGCACATTGTGCTCAAGTGTGCTAAAAAGGTGGTTTTAGAAAAATTACTGTTCTTACCCGCACTCTCCGAACCATTTCAATCTTCGCAATCTCCTCCAACTTTTTCTTTATTTCAACCTGCCTGTACCGCTCCAGGTCAAGTGTTTTGTGCACGATAGCCTGCGCAAGCAGATTTTTCACATGCTTCTTGTGCTCCTTACGCGCCATGTTCAGTCTGTACTGGTTCTCACTGATAATCTCACCTCGACGGTTGACCTGTTTTTTTTTTTATGGCATAATTATAATATGTGTCTTGTTCTGAGAAAATTGGGCTTAATGCATGTGGGTAAAGTGTCGTCCCAGATAAGCCTGTGAAGTCTGCACAGGCTAATCAGGGACGACACTTTCTGTTTGATGGTATTTTTAGTTTCAAGGAAGTCCCTCCTCACCGAAAATCAAGTTTAACAGAAAGTGTTGTCCCTGATTAGCCTGTGTGGATTGCACAGGCTAATCTGGGACGACACTTTACGCAAATGCATTATGCCCAGCTTCCTCAGAACTCGACTTATATATACATACAAAATATTTACAATCATTATTATAATTTTAATTGTATTACTTATTAATTAAGACATTTTGATTTTAATAAATTAGATTTTTTTAAACTAATATCAGATGTTTTGTTTTTGATGAGTTTTGCAAGTAATTATTATCATTTTTATTATCATTATTATTATTATTACTATTATTGTCATTATCATTGTACTATGATACTGGTAGAGGTATTATTAATACGATTATTTATTATTAGTACGTATACTTTCTTTTTATATTAATATTAATAGGTTAATATACGTTTCACTGTACAGTACAGATATATATTTGGACTAGTACAGTGACAGTTTGAAGTCATTTTGGACAAGCCGTTAGGCTACAACTGTGTGTAAGTCAAAATGTATCAGGTCTTGTACAGTTTAAACATCTAAGCTTTTTATTCTATATCCCTTTCTTAAGCTCTTTGTTTGACTTTAATGATGAAATATGCGTCTATAATCGTTATTTGCAGCATGATAACCTGTGAAACTAATTGAATTTATTCATGAGAAATGTGTGGATTTGCAATTGCATTTACAACATAAACAAGGGACAAAATTGTCACAAAACCAGGTTTTCATTGTGAAAAAAAAATCTGATAAAGGGAGACAACTCAAACTGAACTTTTGAAATGAACAAACAAAATTAACCCCCTTTGTAAGTTTGTTTTTAAAAAAAATCTATTTTTAGTCGTGGCGACCTTGACATTGGAGATATTGACGTGATTCTTTCGTGCGACACACCGTCCCATGATGGTGAACAAATGTGCCAAATGATTTTAAAATCTCACAATGAATGACATAGTTATGGCCAGGACAAGCTCATTTATGGCCATTTTTGACCTTTGAACTCAAAGTGTGACCTTGACCTTGGAGATATCGACGTAATTATTGCGCGTGACACACCGTCCAATGATGGTGAACAAATGTGCCAAATGATTTTAAAATCTGACAATGAACGACATAGTTATGGCCCGGACAAGCTTGTTCCGCCCGCCCGCCAGCCCGCCAGCCAGCCAGCAAGCCAGCCCGCCCGCATTCGCCAATCTAATAACCAGTTTTTTCCTTCGGAAAACCTGGTTAACAAAACGCTTCCCAGTAAACGGATGCTTTAATGTCATCTTTGCTATTTTATAGACAAGCGCCTGTGTGAATAAATTATTGCACATTTGGATACTTTTTCTCTGTAACTGCCTTTACCATTATAAAACAATGCTTACTGCACTTGTACTCAATATGGAAAAAAATACACACTTTTTGGATCCAATACAGGAATACATTAGACGGCCACGGGGTATATATGAAGAATGCCATTGGATAAATTAATTGGATATAGAATAATAATTATTATTATTAAAATTATCAAATTATTACCATTATTATTACCATTATAATAATTAAAACTAACGATTGCATGGATTAAAAGTTAACAGGTAACTCAGACTTACAAGGCCATTTTTTCTCAGATGACGCCTCATTCTTGTGTTCCCAAAAAACCCGGCAAGGTTGGGGTCCGTTAGGGAGTTGTAAGTGGCCAGAGGGCTGAAAAGAAATGCAAAACTTCTGTGAGTGTAGAAAAAGGTCATGAACCTCACATAGGAGTAGATCAGTAGGGCTTGAAACCATGTGTGTCTTGTTCTGTAAAAGCTGGTCATTATGCATGTGCGTAAAGTGTCGTCCCAGATTAGCCTGTGCAGTCCGCACAGACTAATCAGGGATGACACTTTCCGCTTTTATGAATGAAGCCCAGTTTTCTCAGAACAAGACACATGTTAAAAAAATCTTTCTGTCGGTACTTTATGCAGAGTATCAATATCTTTGTTATTTTGTCTTCTTTATATAAACACATGCAATATTGGGCATGTTCAACATTTATTCAACTTGTAACTGCAATTTTGTCTTTCAGTTGCGGTTACACACTGAGATAAGAACTGTACAGTCAAGAACTTGTAGCAGATATTTTTTACCAAAACAAACACTGGTTAGTCACACAAGTTACAGCAAAATTTTTCTCTGCTTCCTGTTTTTGAAAGCATCGCGCAGCTCCTCCAATGTTTTGTCATTCAGGTCTAGACCTTCAATGCAGGTAAGCATTGAGTAAGTTTGGTTTGTGAGGTAATGGGGAGCACAGAAGGTTAATAATAATCTAATAATCATAAGTCAGAAGATACTTCTTTCTCATAATCTAATAATCATAAGTCATAAGAGACACTTCATTCCAAAAAAAAAAAAAAAAAAATATTTTTTTTTTTTTTGAAAATCTGGATTTTTAAAAATAATTTCAGTTTGGGATCGGGTCCGTTTGCTTTGGAAACGTCTCCGTTTTCCGGAGGCGCAGACAGTGCTGAAAAAAACCTGACTATGATGTGAAATTGGATAAAGACATTCTTGAACTAATCAGGGGGTTTTCTACAATGCATTATATGCAGTTATGCCCATTATATATATATATATATATATATATATATATATATATATATATATATATATATATATATATATATATGAATGAATGTCAATAAATTAATTGTAAAACAGACACTTTCATGTAGAAATTCATCACATCATTTTTTTTCCAAACTTGAGGTTGAATTGGGTTTCTTTAAATAAAATTCTAAACATGAGATGTATTCATCAGAAACACAATGCCACCTATTGCGCCGATTTGAATTTTTTTATATTTTTTTTTACCTTTGACCTTGAAGGATGAACTTGACCCTGAACTTCCACCACTCAAAATATGCAGCTTCATGAGAACGCCACTTTAATTTTATTTTTTTTGACCTTTGACCTTATAGGATGACCTTGACCTTGATGTTCCACCACTCAAAATGTGCAGCTTCATGAGATGCACATGAATGCCAAATATCACGTTGCTATCTTGATTATTGAGTTATGGCCAATGTTGAAGTTTTTTTGGGACGGACAGACAGACTGACAGACTGACATACTGACTGACGAACAGTTCAACTGCTATATGCCACCCTACCAAGGGCATAAAAATGGAACCAGGTCCATGAATGCAAAATTTAAAAGTACAGTAAAAATGATTTTAAAACATACCATTGCTCTTTATGATAAAAGGAAAGGAAAAGTGCTAATTACATGATACAATAATAGTAACAAGAGATGTGTTCATCAGAAACACAATGCCCCCTATTGCGCCGCTTTGAAATAAAAAAAAATATTTTATTTTTACCTTTGACCTTGAAGGATGACCTTGACCTTAAACTTCCACCACTCACAATGTGCAGCTTCATGATAATGCCGCTTTGAAATATATTTTTTTTTACCATGAGATACACATGCATGCCAAATATCAAGTTGCTATCTTCAATATTGAAAAAGTTATGGCCAATGTTAAAGTTTTCGGACGGACAGACGCCATATATTTGACATTTGACCTTGAAGGATGACCTTGACCTTCACCTTTCACAACTCAAAATGTTCAGCTCCATGAGATACACATGCATGCCAATTATCAAGTTGCTATCTTCAATAGAGAAAAAGTTATGGCCAATGTTAAAGTTTTTGGACAGACGGACAGACGCCATAATTATTAGACATTTGACCTTGAAGGATGACCTTGACCTTCACCTTTCACCACTCAAAATCAGACCTGTTTACTTCTACAGTTTCACCGTAGTTACTTCGGATTATTTGGCTAAACTACGCACTACGCATTTGTACTGGAAAACTACGGATCCATCGATCAAAATGGTCAAATTTCAGTTTTTATTCGTACTTTTGCTTATTTTCGGTCTTTGCGAGTAATTTATCAATCATAATCATTTTGGCGCTTGCGTAGTAAGACACGTTACAATTCACGCCTCCTGGGGAACGAGTGCTGATCGAGCTTGTCGAGTCGTCACCGAACGACAACTGACTTACGTATTGGTTCGCAAATTTAGCCGAATATATACAATTTTACATTGCTATCCAGTATACACAGTATACACATCTCTCTCTCTTTATTGTGGAGAATACCGACGATAGTCGATGTATCAGGATTGAGCACGCCTGTTTTTGCACACGTCCAAGATGACGGCAAGCAGACCAGATATTGCGATTTACGGCGAAAATAATAAATACCATTCAAATTAACAACGGATATCATATGGTCATTAGGGAATAATTTAATGCGTGTGTCAATTAACGCAAAATACTAAGTGAGATAAAAAACAACAACAAATATTTATCAGAAATCTGCACAGTAAATGTGCGTCACGGAAACTAGTGTTGGGAAATTGGAGTTCAGTCATTCACAAAGTTAAAGCATTTATTATAATGAGTAATGGAAAGAGACAATATAAAAAAGTGAAACTCCACCTGCTGGAGAAGTATTGAATTATTATTATAAACAATTAGTAGGTCCTTTATTTAAGGCAAGTGACCGATTGCCCAAACAGTACGAAATAGCACAATACAGCACAATACAAAACAACATAAACACAAATAAGAATAAAGCTGGGGTCACCGCCTTGGAACGGTCAATTTGATTTACATGTTAGTGGATCTGTGTATACTCAGATTCATAATTATGCATATTCTGCTTTATTATGTTTGTTACGCTGTACAGTTTAATGAAATAGCATTGAACTGAGGTTGTCAAGTGCAAGATATTGAAAGGTAAACAAATAAAATATATTATTTTAACTCCATTTGATACATCATTAACACAACAAGAACACTAAAGGGTGTTTGTTAATATTTGTTTATGTTTTCCCCTTATGATATTTAATTTTAAACAAGGGACAAAATTGTCACAAAACCAGGTTTTCATTGTGAAAAAAAAATCTGATAAAGGGAGAAAACTCAACCTGAACTTTTGAAATGACCAAAAAAAATTAACCCCCTTTGTAAGTTTTTTTTTTTTTTTAAATCTATTTTTAGTCGTTGCGACCTTGACATTGGAGATATTGACATGATTCTTTCGTGGGACACACCGTCCCATGATGGTGAACAAATGTGCCAAATGATTTTAAAATCTCACAATGAATGACATAGTTATGGCCAGGACAAGCTCATTTATGGCCATTTTTGACCTTTGAACTCAAAGTGTGACCTTGACCTTGGAGATATCGACGTAATTATTTCGCGCGACACACCGTCCAATGATGGTGAACAAATGTGCCAAATGATTTTAAAATCTGACGATGAACGACATAGTTATGGCCCGGACAAGCTCATTTATGGCCATTTTTGACCTTTGAACTCAAAGTGTGACCTTGACCTTGGAGATATCGACGTAATTATTTCGCGCGACACACCGTCCAATGATGGTGAACAAATGTGCCAAATGATTTTAAAATCTGACAATGAACGACATAGTTATGGCCCGGACAAGCTTATTCCGCCAGCCCGCCAGCCAGCCAGCCAGCCCGCCAGCCAGCCAGCCAGCCAGCCAGCCAGCCCGCCCGCATTCGCCAATCTAATAACTAGTTTTTTCCTTCGGAAAACCTGGTTAAAAATACTGAATTAAATTAATAGCTACTCTTAAAGAGCTTATGATCAAATGGTGTATTTAAGAATCTATAGATTATTGAAAGTTTAATATGCATGCTGCTGGATATTAACTAAATATTGTATTCATTGTAAAAAGACCTTAAAGCAGCACTTTATAATATAAAAATGCTGTCAAACATGCACTTAAAAACAATTTTAATTCTGTTACTTATAATCATATTTATAATGCTTAATGCTTCATGGTTTATTGCGCTATTTTATCCAATGTTATGGTTTATCGCGCTATTTTTCCCAATTTCATGGTTTATCGCGCTAATTTTCCCAATCCAAATGGCACAGGCTGTAACAAATAAAAGCAAAAAAAATCATCACTTAACAGATTAAATTATTAGCAAGTAAATTCATCTAATGCTTTATGTACCGTTAAACTGATATGTGACCAAGTCATGGTGTTTTAACCCTTTACCACTTAGCTACGTATTTTCACGCATTTGTAGTCCCTTTTAAAGTTATATTTAATTTAAGACCGATCTTACTAGATTCAAGTTTTAAAGGCATAATTTATAACCATTTGATACTGATGAGCAGCAAACAGCATTAAACCTTAACAGACGTACTGCAAGTTACTCGCAGGCTGTTCTGGTTTTATAATGTTTGGTCATAGCCATTTTCACTTTTCTTCTAAGTGGGAAAGGGTTAATGCTCAAAATGATTGAAATTAGTTTAAAACTAATGACAACAGCCCAAAACTACTGAGAGTCTCCATACTACAGAGAAGCAATCGGTAGGGTAAACAGGTCATCAAAATGTCCAGCTCCATGAGATGCACATGCATGCCAAATATCAAGATTCTATCTTTAATAATGCAAAAGTTATGGCCAATGTTAAACTTTAAAGTGTTTTTTTCGGACAGACGGACAGGCTGACATACACACATACTGACATATACTGACTGACAGACAGTTCAACTGCTATTATGCCACCCTACCAGGGCATAAAAATATAACAACAGTTCATCCAGAACATAAAATGCTCAGTTTTGGATGAGAAAATCATCCAAATGATACTCATTCCAGTTTAATTTATTCTTCACATGCACATCATACAGAGTTCTTATATTTATTAGAACGTCCATGAAAACTGAAATTTTAAAACACCTGAAATACAATTGGATGGGCATTTTAGAGTCTTCTGCTGAACATAATTAAGATAATAATTTCCGGACAAGCCATAACAAAAATTACAGATATGCCAGGGACAGATACCTTCGTACATTCAAAAGACAGACCCAACCCATGCAAATGACGTCTGACTTTGGACTTTTCTAATTAAAATGGCTGAAGTCGAGATCCTGTATAATATCCAAAAGTGACAGTCATTTGGTCCAGTCAAAAAATGGATGTGTAAAACTATGAATTTGGTTTGAAATTAAACTAAACTGCGTATTTGCCTGAAATATTGCCAGGTTTCATATTCTTTGCAATAATATAGCATATTAAGATAATAAAATTGAATTATGTATAACCTACCACAGAAGCACACTTTTTTTTCCTGTGACATAAAATAGAACAAGGGATTTTATTGGTTGATGAGATTACATAGGTGAACAGGTTTCATGGCTTTTAAGAAAGGAACCTACAAAGAAGGGAACCATGAAACCTTTGCCCTTATCAACATCTTTAGCAATTTGTAGCTAAGAGTAAGTAATGAATAAATGCAAAAAGAAATCCTGAACAACAAACTACTACACATGTTTTCCGTATCTCACATTTTTTACATGTTAAATTTTAAATCATATAGCTCACTTTATCTAATTGGATGTTATTTTGTAAATGAAGGCTTAATTGATGATGGAATAGATATGGAAGAGCTATTCTCATGTGAGTGAGCGATTGCTAAAAAATCATGCAAGATTAATGCAGCAGCAGGTCTCATAAGTGTGGTGACAGAGTTACCCCTGACCAGACTGCATTGATATGGCATAAGAACGATTTCCAAATGAGCATGTCATTTGATAGTCATTATTACACATATAAATAACATATTTATGATTACCCCAGATCTGTTTGCCTTATCCATGGCAACACTACATTTTCCTTTCTCTTTATTAACTTTATATCCATAGTTCATATCACAAGAAAATCAATTCATGTATTCCTAATATCTGTTGCTGCACATTTCCAAAGTAAATTAACTATTTTAACAAGACTAAATTGATCACAGTAATATTATATGTATATCAGTGTATCAAATCAATACTCCAAGCGACAAAAAATACTAATGAATTTAAAATAATTGTGAGTTTGAACGTTCAATTTCATAAGCACTTTCATTCATAATCGAAGTCACACTGTCATTACAGAAATATTGAACAGTATACTTGATTAAATTATCCATTAAATTTTCTTTGAAACATCAACATAAATTTCTGCTTTAATATCCTTTATTTAAAAAAATCAACCAACAATTCAAAGCACAACTAAAATCTTTGATGACCCTTTTTCTCTCTACCCAAAGGTTACACTGATTTTAATAAACTACACACTTTACAACAGCCAATGTTTATCATAAAATTTCCATAAAAAACCTGGTAAACAATCTTCACTGAGACAAGTCAATATTTACTATTGCTCTTGTTTGATCTTATGGCAGTTATACAAGGTCTCAAATACCAATAAAATTTACAAATAATTGCAAAGCAAATCAGTAAAAATTTATAACAAACAAGAATAAAATTTTAACAAGTTTAAATTGTCCAGCCTCATATTTTCCATGGATTTCTAAGGAAAACCCTGGACAAAGTACGCCCAGGAATGTGTGTCTGTCACTTATAAACTGACATGCCAGTTTTGTCTAACACCTTCACTACAAGAAAACAAAATGAATACAATTAGAATAATTAAATTAAACAAATTAAGCTGTTGATTACATGTGGTGAGAAATAAGTCAATTAGCCATATTAGTCAATTAATAACACTTTAAATTATTTAGCGAGCTGAACGAGAGAGCTTGTTGAGTTTTAACACCCATTTCCTTATTTCAAAAGTCAATGTCACACTTTCTGGTCAAATTTCAAATTGGCCATTTAACCGCTTTTCCTACTGTTACAATGTTATTCAATATGCAAATGCACATGTTTGATCTTTGACCTTTAATGTGACATTAATCTTTGCCCTAGGTGTTACATTGCTTCACATCATTTTCAGTTAAAACAAGAGATGTGTTTGTCAGACACACTATGCCCCCTACTGTGCCGCTTTGATTTATTTAATGTTTTTTATCATTTGGCAGGTACACATAATTTTAACAAGGGAAGTAATATTTTTTAAAGGGAAATAATAAAAAATATTACTTTCCTTGTAAAAATGATATGTAAGTGCCTAATGATAAATAGAAATTATCTCCCTTTAAAGCTTGTTACTTCCTTGGATTTGTTTTTTTTACCTTTGACCTTAAACGATGACCTTGACCTTTCACCACTCAAAATGTGCAGCTCCATGAGATACACATGCATGTCAAATATCAAGTTGCTATCTTCAATATTGCAAAAGTTATGGCTAATGTTAAAGTTTTCGGACAGACAGACAAGACAGACAGACTGATGGACAGTTCAACTGCTATATACCACCCTACCAGGGGAATAAAAATTTTAATAGAATAAAAAATAATAAAGTCAACAGTTTGGATAATAATACAGCCAAATCTAATATTTTAGTTTATGTATGACCTTGACCTTTGAGGTAGGGCGAAGGTTGTTACAAACGAAACACAGTTTCGGCATGGTGAACATTTTGTAGTACATAATTTTAAAAATGCATGATGAATTTAGAAATTAATGATGGGACAAGCTTATATACCGCCATTTAAACCTTAAGTTTGACCTTGATTTTTTAGGTATGGAGACAGATTTAATTAACAAAACACTAATTTTTCTTGATGGATATTTGTTTTATGTCATTTCTAAAATGAATAATTAATGACAAAGTAACAGAAGGATAGACTGTTTTATGGAAAATTTGACCAGAAAGTGTGACATTGACCTTTGAGGTCGGGAGGCGGGTGTTACACCCAAAATGCTGTCTCCAAAGGTTATTACTTTAATTATGCTGGGTTATTTTAAAATAACATAATGAAGGGCAAAGTTAGAGTCTGGACAAGCTGTGTAACGCCCATATTTAACCATGGACCTCTTGAGATTTGACCTTGACCTTTGAGGTCAGGAGATGAGTGTCATCTGTGACATGCAACTTCCTCCAGGTCAAGTGTTGTCTATTTTAGAATGCATATTGACAATTAATGATTCAGACAAACTGCTTTACAGCACAATTTGACCTTTGTATATACCGTAAAAGGATGTGTATAAGGCGCACATTTTTACCCCCAAATTTAATTTTAAAAACTTGATGCGCGTTATGCACAACTACAGCCATGCCAAGACATTTTTTCCCTGTCAGTTACCCAGTTACGGTAACTCGCATCATTCTGTTCCCCGTTGTTTTTACTGTAACTATGATTGTTAATAATTGTGTTATATTTACGATCTGAATATAGATGACAAACGTTATAAAGTTAACATTAATATTTTCTATCTTTTTCAGGTACATACAGAGCATTGAAATCAAATAAATTTGAAGAAGAAAATGAAAAACAAGGAAGCCATTTTTATTTAAACTTTATTGTTTTTTCCCACAATATTATACCCTACTGTACTAGGGTTACACAATTTATTTGGGGGCACTTGTCGATTTACAATAGTATGTCGGCAAGGTCTTTCTCAATATATTTATTATTAATTTTCTTGCTTTTCAAATGTGTTAATAAAATTGATGTTGTGTTTGTTTACATGTTTTCATACGTCTTGTCAAGATTGGGCTTGTGATTATCAAGCAATTTGCGTCACCTGTCAAGATTTGTGTAGCTGGGCTATTATCAAAACATGCGAACCGGCAAACGACTTCACACCTCCATTGTTTGTTTAACGCCGGTAATGTCAGTAATGGTGTTGAGAAGTTTGAGTCGTTAAAGTCTCCTGTCAATTATAGACGCTCGAAAAGAACGCGTGAGATGGGAAATGTAAATAAAATGCGCGGTTGTGAATTAGTCATGTGTGAATAACCCCGTGCCAATACCAATAAAAAATTTCAGTGTCTTAGTTATACCAAGCACACTAATCGGTCCGCAATGTGTACTCCTCCACGATAAAATCGTGGACAGTTACTTGGGAGACTTATGATGAAAACCTCGATGGTATCCTCGTGGAAATTATGCATTTCATGCATAATTCATTTAAATCGAAACATTTACGCGTAATATTGTTATTAAAAAAAACACACAAACAAGTTGTATCTTTATCGTTATCGTCTTTAAGATAATTAATTATTGAAAAATAAAATAACACGTGAGTCGGCAATATAAATAAAACGATTTTCAGTGAGCCTACGGTACGGAAATTTTGCCGTAATTTTTTTTGCTTCAAAAACTTTTTCCCCAATTTTTTTGCTTCAAAAAGTAGATGCGCGTTATACATAAATGTGCATTATACACAGCGTTTTACGGTAAGTGTGACTTTGACCTTTGAAGTAGGGAGACTGGTTTACATGTGACTGGCAATCTCATGAAAGTTACCCATGGATCATAAATACTGACTTTGACCTTTTAAGTAGTAAGTTTTACAGCGACTTACTGTCTCCTCATTGTGGTCATTTGTGGTAAGTTATTTTTAAATTGCATGATGAATGACTATAATAAGTTACATTCAAGAAACACACCCACTTACATGCATGAATATTTTTTACACTCAAAAACCATGATAAGCCTTGTACATGCAGGCCCGACAAAAAATGCACCAAAATACTAAAGTGCACAAATTCCCCTGAATAATAAATACAAGTTTAATCACTTTAGCAATAATAGCTTTCTATTTCTAAGCTGTACAATTTAAATCAACAGTGTTATCACAAGCTTTTTTTTTAATGCAACTTAATGACCTAGTTTTTAACCCCACATGATGTGTTTTTAAACTAAGCCCAAACATATTTCGGAAAAAAAATTCTGTCTAACTTAATGATGTCATGGGGATTAGCACGATGTCTGACCTCGGACAAATCCGTTAAAAGTTTTCTGTCTCAGTTCCGATAATATTTCCAAAACTGTCGGACCATGTGTTTCACACAGGTTTCAATTAAATTGTTATTTTATTGTATGTAGTATTTTTATACAATGTGAACGTCATAATAATGAAAATAACTCTACAAAAGGTTAATTTCTATTGTTTATTGAAGAACAAGGTCCGGTTAAATCTGGTGAGGTCTGGTAAGTTTTATAAGTTATCAGACCTCATGCCCAGTTAGATATTTTCGTCTTTCGCATGGGTTGGGATTAGGCAACAAATGTGCCCTCTAGAGTGTTCACAAGGGAAATGTTGATGATGCACGATGACGAGGAAAGAAGTACAAAATGAATGACAAAAGCTCACACTGTGCTCAGATGAGCTAAAAATAAAATTAATTTGACTCCTTATAAATACCCTATACTTGTACTTAAAACTAGACATAATAAACACAGTCAGCAAAATATCGTTGTTATATACTAGTATCTGATGATGTACAATATAAACCTAATCACATATGACCATAGTACCAGACAGTAAAAGAATTGCGGTAAACAAAACAAGAGGCCAATTGTGGAAAGCTTATCTGATAGTTACAGACAATAAGGTAGACATTGTTAACCTTAATTGTGTTTGTTATTTAAAACAATAGGCCTTGATTATAAATAATGTCATAAAGTGCTTCATGATGTTGAACAGATAAAGCAATAAACATAAGTATCTTTTTTTCTGGAATAGGGTTATTCCCTACCATGTGTAAATAATCACATTTCTTATTTCCCCAAAATATTCAAAGCTCCATGGCAGCCTGCGCTAATGAGACCATCAAAACCTTGCTATGCGGCTGCCTATGGCTTAAGACCCATTATCGCACGACACAGCTCATATTCAATATTTCATTTATTGAAGTTCCATCATAAGCTATGAATACCTGTATTAGAGCAATTGATATAATATTCAAAGACAATATTAGCCATCCATGTTGCCATGCTATGAGAAATACAAACAAGCATCAATATTTCATGAGCATGCAAAGCTGGGATCAATTGATAACAAAATATTTGCCAACCCCCCTGTGCAAACTTGGCGTCTCCAAGTTTACCTCAGACAAACAATTATAATCCTGCAGTATTAAGACTGCAAATAAAATACAGCCTACATCAAGTAGGTAATCTATGAATATTATGTTTTAAAAAAAGAGCAATGCTAAAAAATGTATCAGAAATTATTGTTTTCCTTCAAATATCTGTTACAAACCCCATCTGCAAACATTTGCCATACTGTAATAAGCCTTTTTTGTAGGTATAAATACCTTGTTTCTGATCTTTTCAAAAAGTGTGGGGATAATAATACCAGAACAGCCTGCGAGTAATTAACTCAGGTCTATTCAGGTTTTATGCTGTTTGCTGCTCATCAGAATCTAAGGTTTGGAGATGCATGAAGCCTTTAAAACTTAAGAAAGGTCTTTACCTTAATTCACCAGTCTATGGGACTACAAATGCGTCAAATTAACCCATTTAGGCCTAGCGTCTAGAAAAAAGGCCTTGGCAAACAGCGTAGACCCAGATGAGACACCACATAATGTGGTGTCTCATCAGGGTCTGCGCTGTTTGCTTAAAGGAATTTCTATAAGAAGTATTCTAAATATATATAATAATAAATATACTAAACATCCCTAATTTTGGAAATAAATTTATCCAATTAAGAAGGATGGGAGAGTCCACTAGGCATAAATGGGTAAAGTATCTAAGTAGTAAAGGGTTTATAAGAGAGGGCCAAAGGTCCTAGGGCACTCACCTAACTCCCAAACAAACTTACTATATTTAACCCAAAGGACACAGATTTCCTCTGGACCAATTCTGTGAAAACTAGGCTTAATCAGTTGATGTAAGTTAAAGTACGTGCGTATAGATTGTCCCAGGTTAGCTTGTGCAGTTTAAAAGCTGCTTTATGAATTGTGATGTTGAAAGGAAGTCTTTTCTAAACAAAAACTGTTAAGGCAGAAAGTGTCGTCCCGGATTTGAATGCACAGTCTTATTTGGGGTGACACTTTACACACAGGCATTGAGCCCAGATTTTCCAGAAAAAGTCTCAAATGCTTTGACTCAGTTTGACAATAGGGCAAATAACATTATATCAAATGTTTGGCCATTTTGAAATTATCAAATAAGTCTGGTAAAATTATTTTTGTTCATCATGTCTTACCAGAACAACAGATGTGTTTGTCAGAAACACAATGTTCCCTACTGCGCCGCTTTGAAGCCATAAATTTGACCTTTGACCTTGATGGATGACCTTGACCTTTCACCACTCAAAATGTGCAGCTCCATAAGATTCATATGCAGGCCAAATATCAAGTTAGTATCTTCAATATTGCAAAAGTTATGACCAATGTTAAAGTTTTCAGATTGACTGACTGACTTACTGACTGACTGACTGACTGACTGACTGACTGACTGACTGACTGACTGACTGACTGACTGACTGACTGACTGACTGACTGACTGACTGACTGACTGACTGACTGACTGACTGACTGACTGACTGACGACGGACGGACAGTCAGTTAAAAAACTATATGCCACCCTTTGGAGGCATAAAAACAGCATCGTCTCTTGGGAGCCAGGTATTTCAAAATATTCCAAATAAACTATAATCATATAAAAATAGATTCCAAGACAGTTTTAAGATGATTGAGTAAAAATGGGATGTTTTCCTTGTTAAAAGTTTTTTCAATAAAGGCACATGTGTAAAACTGACTGCTACCATTTTAAAACTAAAGTAATTGACAAAACTTTAAATTGAATAAGTGTTTTCATTGTTTTTTAAAGTTGACATACTGACCTGGTATTTAACACCAACCAACCAAGTATACAACTTTTGGAAAATAGACAAAATTGAAAAAAATTGTTTCAGATTTACGCAATTGCGTTGTAGTTCTGATATTTGTGAGGAGACAGTAATACTGAACATTTACCATGCTCCCAAAAATCCATTTTTGATGATTTAAAACCTGAATATTCTAAAGCTTAAAAAAAGGGAATTAATTAAATAATTTGGGGAGTTCTGATGCTATTGTAATATTAATTGATGTTACAAGGATTACTTATATACAGTATAAAATACACTTCACCTTTGGTGCACAAATGGCTGAGTGGTTTGAGCACTTAAGACTTTAACTCAAAGGGTCAGTGGTTCGAGCCCAGTTGAGAATTACTTTTTCTCTTTATTTAATTGTATATTCTTGTTTTTTATTGGAGCTGTTTAGTTTGAATGTTTTCATTCATCAATTTAAAGCATTCAATGACAAACTTTAACACAATGATAAGCCAAAGCTAGACCCTATGTTTATATTTGATGTTTTTCCAAATTATCAAGGAACAGTGTAACAAATGCTCTTTTGTAACAATTTTAAACGATGATTATCTGTTAATGAACCCAATATTTAACTCTTTCAGTGCGGGAACCGAATTTTGAAGGCCTTTGAAAACAGTTTGGATCCAGATGAGACGCCACAGAACGTGGTGTCTCATCTGGATCCAAACTGTTTGCTATTCAGATAGTATTCTTTAAAAAAAAATGAAGAAATTGCTATTTTTAGAAATTGAGCAGACGACATTTAAGCAGACGACAAATTTCCCAGCATGCAAAGGGTTAAAACACGTTTCTTACTCAAAAGCTTTATTTCACTCGTTTGTAAAAGTCTCCTTTAATTTCAAGACGAAAGCTCCATAATTTCAAAGCATTTGATTTAACTATCATACAAATGTAAAAAAAAATCTAGCTCTTAAATAAATATTACCATATAGAAGATTCCATTACCTTTTTTTACTATCCATACTGAGTAAAAAAGAAACTGTGTTATCAAATTGCAACTTCTAAAGCAAGAAACTGTTTCATAGACTGCATCAATATTTACATCATTTGATAAGTAACTAAGAAGCAAGCTGCTGTATTTACATCTCACTTCATCCAATATAATGGGAGATGATTACATATGTGTTAAACAGATATGGAAATATTGATAATTTCAATAACTGAACCATCTGGCTACATGTACCTGTGCTTTATGAAATATTAATGACTGGTATCTATAGAAACATACACAGTCCAACAAGAGGCCATGCATTGAAAGAGCTGTTATGGATCTTTAGGTGCAGGACTACTAGGTGTGAATAGCATTCAATTAACACTTAATGATAGTGCCATTGTACTGACTTCAATGAAATATTGTTCTATGTAAAATATATTTACCAGATTCTGAAATTATAATATTTCTAAATGTTGGTTTCATTACTCCTCCCAACTTTACAATATTGGAAAACACCTATATACTGATAAATGGAGAAATTAGGTGGAGATAACTTTTTCTAGCAGAAAAAAGATAGTATAAAATTATTCTGACACAACGTCTCTGATATGGAGAAAGGTTCCTTACACCACATATGTAATATTGTAAGTTTGATATTGACATTGTTTCCACTCTATCAAGATAACTGTGAAGACATCATAATATTATAAGATAAAATCGTTTCTACTTGAATGAGATAAGTGTGTCGAAATATTATTATTGTAAGATAATATGTGTTTACTTGATAAACATAAGTATGTTGACATTTATATAATGTCTGAAACTTATCATAATATGCTGGTACTTAATTAAGATAAGTGTGTTGACATTTTAATATTGTAAGCTAATATGTGTTAAATTGATTACTTGATTATGATCAGTGCGCATTTTAACCCTTTTATGCCTAGCATCTAGAAAAAAGGCTTTGGCAAACAGCGAGGACCCAGATGAGATGCGGCATAATGCGGCGTCTCATCAGGGTCTACGCTGTTTGCTTAAAGGAATTTCTGTAAGAAATATTCTAAATATAGAAATAAATATACTAGACATCCCTTATTTTGGAAATAAATTGATCTATTATTTAGAAGAATTTGAGAGTACACTAGGCATAAATGGGTTAATATTGTAAGATAATCATTAATGCAGTAACGTTATTTTTTCCAGACTGCTTCAAACCTGACCCTAAATTCGTGACAAATGTAAAGAGGGACAGACCTGGACTTCAACTAGACTAGAATCCATTATGGAGGAAAAAAATGTCAGAACAAGGCAAACTTAGTTCTATCAAAATAAGAATCACGATCGCTGGGCAATGCAGCACTATATATATCTTCATAGGCATTTTGTGCTCAGGTTTAAAATAAACTATTTCAATCTGATCATGTTTTAGAACATTTCAATACCCAAAGCCATTTTAATAATGTCATAATATTTAAAAAAATATATATACATTTGGAAATAAATAAAATGTGTACACTTCAAGTGTGCTTAGCGAAATATATAGAAGATTTTTGCAAAATATTATTTTGTAATTTACACATCTAAAATGTTTGGGTTTTTTCAGAGGTCTGTTTGAGACACAACTAAACATTCACCTAAGCTTAAGTCTTTGAAAAAAGAGGCATATTATCTTTAGATAAAGGCAGGTAATGATAGCAAGTAAACAGACTATGTGCAACTTCTAATAGCAGGCATTAAAGGCAATAGTGATAAAGTGATCATGCAATAGATACCCATTTTGTAATACCAAAACTTTGTACAGGTTACAGTTTAAACAAAAATCTTGGACCACTACCAAAGTAATATGAAACATTACCTTACCAGAGGGTTTTTTGCCAAGGAAAAAATTGCTAACACAGGTTATCCATAAACTAGCATTTTGTCTTATTTTCTGAGTCTGGTTCCTCAAAACTTTAATGGCCATTTATTTCAACAGCTTAAATTTCTAGATAAAGTTATTTATGGAACTTAATTGTGAACACTTTTATTTACTTGTCTAAATTGTAAAACTTAATTGAACGCAACAATTATTTGCATGTTTGATAATATTATTGCTTTAAAAAGTGACTATTTGTGTCTGAAATTAACAAACTTTTACCCTTAAACTGGCAGATAAAACTTTGAGCAACCCAGCTTTGTGAGTAAATTATCAATTAAATAAATAAAGTAATTACATTTTTATAATCAGAATGAGAATTTAAGTTTGGTTAAGGTGGCCTCAAGGTTTATAGATACCGTATACTTTCGCTTATTAAACGCCCTCGCTTATAAGACGCACCCCGACTTCGGACTTTAAAATGGGTGGATTTAAGACTGACCCGCATATAAGATGCGGTCAAATTTTGCCGTTTTCCTCGGCCCAAAAACGGCTGAAGTTCGAAGAAAAGCATCATTTTTTCTTCAAGAATTTTATCTTTTGTAAAGAATAAGTATTGCAAGTAATTTCGAAATCAGAAAAAAGATCGAAAATTTTGTTGTATATGTATACATTGGGTGTATGAGCTAAAATACTCCTTCCTTTCACGCATTGTTGTTGACTACCAAAAAGTAGAATCATGCTATAAAAAATGAATTCGCAAACTGTTAATCAGAAAATCGGCAATCCGATATAAAGATGGTGACGATTTTTATCGCTTTGAGGTTAAACGACCTTCCACAGCTCATTGTTGTTAATCTGTTGTGTAATGTCAATAAAGGTGTGAAAAACTCGCTGGTCAGTGTTTATTACATGTAATCCCTATCAGAGCAGTACGTGTCAGACGTTAACAGTTTTTCACTTTCATTTTCACCCGTTATCAGAAAGTCCCCGGGAATCACGTTTTTTTACATGACCTGCGTATGATGCAATAAAACATTTTTTTTTGTACATGAACAATTGCATTCAATCTATTTTTAAATACCCTCGTCGAATCAAAGCTGTTTCCCATAATGCATTGTACTCTTTACACTTCTGAAAAATGGTGTAGGCATATGGCTGTGTTTATGAATTTCTTAAACATATTTATCGTCATAAATGTGTAAGATTAGTTTTTCGTGAGTGATGTTGTAATTATATTGGATTATCGGATAAATGTGAACATTAGAAAAGCCGTATGACTACAGGGATCGATACGATTCGGTATATATGCATGAATTGGCGATTCACCCACTTTAGAGAAAATGCAAATGACTGCCGCGATAATTCAAAACAAACTGACAAGTGTCCAATTAGGTCCGCATAAGCCCGGTAAACAAGATATTTTGAGAAATTTTCACCAGCATCTCGCTTATAAGACGAGACCCCCACTGTAACTTATTACTTTGAGTCTTATAAATGCGTCTTATAAGCGAAAGTATACGGTAACATATTTTCGCAGTCCTGATTGGGTATCTCTCACTTTTATAATTTGGAGCAGAATTGATAGTTATCGATAGTTTACTGAAATACAGCACATTTTTTGGTAAAGAATATGTGTGTAATATTATAACCTTATAGTTAGTTAATATGCTCATACAACTTTTCTGGGCAAGCTTATATAACCATAAAACTGCAAAGCACATACACACAGAAAATGACAATCCTTCAACATGAATCTAAGCAGAGTGGTGGTGTGGTAATCTAATGTTTGATCTCTTTTGGGTCATGACCAATTTAAGACCACATTATTTGAGCTTTGTGGTTTAAGAAACAAACCCAGCATTGACACATTTCTTATTTCATTGTGAGTGAACAAAAACTGTCACGTGACCACAAAAGTCAACGTCAGTAGTCATTTTATGACAACAAACAGCCGCGCAAGGTAGGTTTTTTTTCCAATATCTTTGCTGATCATCCTCTGACTTTCATACGACCTAGTGCAGGCAATATGACTTGAACTTTTTGAACTGACTTTGGCGCAAATTTCCATTTAAGAAGCAAACGTCAGTAGTAAAATTACAAAGAGTCAGTATTCTCGAAAATTAACGATCACAGAACTGTGTATGCTTTACCGGACGAAAATATATTACATATGTCTATGCATAAACAAACAAAAATATCTACCAGATATTAAATAAATGTTTGAAGAGTGAAAACAAATATGGCAAACATCAGTAGTACGTTTAGGAATGCAAACGTCAGTAGCAGAAATATGCAAACGGCAGTAAGCCGAATAAATGCAAGCGTTTAATTTAATGAAAAACATGTGTAATATATTGATACTTGATGACCCACTCATCACACAAGAAACTGAACAATGCCTTATACCAGACACAGGGTGATTACAATAGCTAATCTTGACATTCTCCTGGGAGCGGAAAATATAATTCCCCTTTCGTTTTAAAAATCTACATCTTAAGAGCCTGCTACCATCCTGTCAAATGTGAAAAAACACTTATGTGTTTAATATTCTGAGACCCAAAACACTCCTTAACTCATCTAACACAGTGTTTAGTAAGTATTATAAAAGACGTCAACTGTTGTTTACGGAAGTCATGCGAGCGTAATTGAGTCCCAGACTGGATGCTAAATAAAGTCTCACAATGTATGACCAATTCTATGTCGCCAAATAAATATATATTGGTGTCAATTAAGCAATTAATAAAACTTTACTTGAAAAACTGACTGATCAATGGTAACTCAAAGCCAACATAATTTACATATGGAGTTTTAAATGTTACAGACACATTTAAATAAGGAGCATCTATGTATCTATGTTTAAAGTTGTTTTTTTAAAGCTTGTTTTGTTTAGAAGCAGTGGCCACCAGCCTTCATGGTTCTGCTCGGCACCATGTGCATGTTTCCTCCTTGTTTCACTTAAATTGTGTAGGAAGTCATGAAGTCATACAAAAATCAACAGAATGGTGAGACGTTTGTGTGTTGGGGGGTGTTCACCTGGTTAGCTTTGTCTGATAGTTCAGATTATGAAACCGTCATTGCAAAATGCTATTGTCGTTTGGAGCAGATTTCTTTTATTAATTGTCCAATATTTACTTCGTAGGATACACGCCGATTATAAAAAACATGTAAGGACTGGCTACATCACATTTCCTTCAACTAAAATACGTTTTTTAACAGTTCAAACAATTAAAATCACTGACTTCACTCAATACATAAACAGCATGTAAACAACGCTAATTGCTATCATTAGTTTCTTAGATTGTCTTACCCTTCGTGGACGTGGCTCATTTTTACGTTTTGTTTTTCCCTACAAACGATGACAGTTGACACAAATAACTCTTGGACGAATATTTAAGACAAAACTGGTTTATTCCATTGTCTAAGCGAGTCAGTGAAGTTAATTTCCTGGAAATGAATTGATGTCAATACACAATTTGTCTACACGACCAGGCTGGTCGTCCAGGTAAATCACGTGATCAAACAGTTTTCGTCACGACAGGTGCGCGTTTTATCCATGACTGGTTTCTTCTCTTTGATGAAACGCTTTGATCTGATATGTGAATTCAATAAGCGTCTTGTGATATGTATTGTTTGCGGTGCAGACCAGTTTCATGCGATAACAAGTATGGCCGCCCCCAGCGCCCGCAAAACTCAGTCGAA
Organism: Dreissena polymorpha; assembly: GCF_020536995.1. Taxonomy (NCBI): domain Eukaryota; kingdom Metazoa; phylum Mollusca; class Bivalvia; order Myida; family Dreissenidae; genus Dreissena; species Dreissena polymorpha. The sequence goes on along the minus strand of NC_068368.1, from coordinate 65,120,758 downwards.
TAAGACGGAACAAAATCCGACGGTTCTTGCGTATTTGATCGCTTATAACGTCGCTCAAGTTCTAGGGTAAGTTTATATTTTTAAGATTTGAGTTGTGTGCATTAAATATTTTGTTGTAAATGATAGCACATAAATTTTTTAGATTAGTTTATTGAAGGGAGACAACCAATGCGTGAAGCGTACCACTGCTGTAAATTTTAGTTACCGACCCTTGATGCATAATTTGATTGATAAATTATTTTATAGAAAAAAACAGTGATTTGTATGCCCGCAACAAATCGAACACATCATGATCAAACGCCCTTCTCTTCCTTTTATATTGTGACATGTGGCGAACTTGCAACCACTAATTTCTATCCATAGTTATGTCCCCCACCACTAGTCTATCCTTGTATTTCGTCAATTAATTACCGGAAACCTGTCGAATTTTCATCTGGGTTATAAGAGAGCCAAGATGTGAAAACAGAAAAAAATGTCTCACAATTGGCGTTCATACACGAAAAAATAAAACGTTAGGACTCGGCAAATACTAAACCCATCAACGCATTTTTTAAGAATGATTCATCAAAAACCGTTGAAACCCAGCAGGATTCAGAGGTAATTGACATTGAACATTGTGAAAGTGAAAGTAGACAATCGGCAGCTGTCTCAATTTCCCCTTCCAATACTGTAGCAGATCTAGATCGTCTACCCATTAATAATGATACTGAAATATTCAAAATTGACATAATCCCCTGGCCCCAGTACAAAAAAACAGTTGAAAACATTTCCCATAATTAGATCTACCCCTGCAACTTTATTTTTATTAAGCCAGACGAAACGCAACCAAAACGAGATAGTCGTTGTTTCAATTCTCAAGAAAACCAATCCCGATACCCATGGCTATATCACAGTCAAACTAAACATGGGTTTATTTGTAAATATTGCGAGCTATTTGGATCCAGTAGTGGCCGAAACATTTCCTATGTCACAACTGGTGCTGTATTTGGGGACAGTCCCTCTATGAGACTTGAAACTCACAATAAGAGTGACAGAGACATGCCTCTGTAGATTAGTTATAGACATTGAAATAAACCATAACTTTTTCCCCAAATATGTCTCTTTCGCGCTCTATTTTCCCCTTTTACCCGGCGCCCAGCGTCTTCCCCTTTTTCTAACAGTGCTCCAGCTAGCAATAAATAGAGGGGCGCAGCGCCCCTATAAAATTTGCCCTCTTAAAAAGCGCCCCTCTATTTTTCTGTCAAATGCCCTTTTTGTCTCTTAAGTTGCTGTTTTCAGGCTGTATAAATCGGCTCTAGGAGAAGTGCCCCCCCCGGAGAACTGCCCCCCCAAAGATTTTTCACTGGGCGGAGAACTGCCCCCTCACTGTTTTTGTATAGGGCGGAGAACTGCCCCCTGCTGATTAATAAGGGGCGGAGAACTGCCCCCCAGTCAGAATTGATGACCCGGAGAAGTGCCCCCTAATTAAAGAAATAGCGGTGATATATAAAGCGAGTATTATAATGACAATAACGCCAGTAACTTTCTTGCTATTATGTATGGAAATTGAGTGAAATTTCAAAAGTAATATAAAGTTGTACAAGTAATAAAAGTTATAAAACGGCAAAAAATACCTGCCTCGGCATGGACGTCGTCACGTCGCCAACTTGATAATCACGTGATTTTCGTCAATGTGAACAAAGAAAAACAAATAACTTTTTGCTAATAAAAAGTTTTCGCGGCTGAATTATTTGATATTTTCCCCGTAATAAAAACAAACAATAAGAATGCAATTTAATCCATCCTTATGCCAGCTGAAAACAATAATTTATTTGTTTGTTTTCGCCAATTACGGATTTGGACGGTTCAATATAATAAACCCGTATGCGGCTTTATTCAAAGCTAACAAGTTCTTAACAATTAAGGTCGGTCCGGTCTACCAATTAAAAGATTAAAAGATCGCGGTACTTATCGTTAACAGTAACAAGTTTTCTGCCTGCCTTATTAGCTGCTAATTAAAGCAACTGTTACCGATTTTGTTTGTTTGGCATGTCGACATGATCTGCTCAAAATGCAAACTGCGGACGACTCGACGGTCTGGCGATGCTTCCGATGGATAAGGTGCTAGAAGACATGAATTAACTAAACAACATAAATAAATTGCTTATAAATTCAACTTCACTTCACTTTTTTCTTCAAGTCAGCTTAATTATTGCCTTTGCCTTGCCTATTAATTTACTTTTTTATATGTCAATTAACGTTTTTTCCATGGGTCAATACTATCTTTATAATGTAAATTAATTCCGATGTAACTTTTCCTCCATAAGTACCGAGTTGCACGTCTATATTTAGTTGCAACACATTGCCAGTATTAACACGCACGCGTTTCCTGTGTGGATCTCGACTATGTTTGGCGCTCTTATTAAAACACGACTTTTACAAGGCATTCATGTATAGTGAGTGGTGCAGATGCGTACCAAGGGCCTTAAACAGTATTATCACATGCCTCTAGACAATTTGTGTTATTCAGTTCGATAAATGGTAATATACTTGTACTGAAATTAAATTGTTACCGGATAAAATGTGTACGGCGATAACGTAAAATTACCCGTAAGTATTGTTTTCACTACGTAACTAATAACTTATATGACACCGGGGGGCAGTTCTCCGCCCCTACAGATTTGATGGGGGGCAGATATCCGCCTACTAAATTCTGACAGGGGGGCAGTTCTCCGCCCCTACCGATTTGATGGGGGGGCACCTCTCCGCCACCTTTAAAATAAGGGGGCAGTTCTCCGGGGGGCAGTTCTCCGGGGGGGCACTTCTCCGGATACCGGTTTGTTATCAGATCACTAATTAGTCTTTTGTTGCAGACGATAGTAACATGCTGTGAGAGATTATCTCTGGGGTCACGCTTGGTTAGGCACAATCACACTCTAATGAAATCAAACTCAGCACTATTGATTTTTTTAACTTCTGAATTCTTTGGCTATGATTTTTTTCCCAAAATAGTGATTTTTAAATTCAAATAACTATTAAAATTTGAAAATTAATCATCTTTTTTAATGCGAATATTCGGTTAATTTTTAGTCCGAAATTACGGCATGGAAAAACATATACATACGTGTTTGGATTTTATTTCTGAACTTTAAAACACTGTCTGTCCTCAATCATGATTAATTTAAACATGAATAGGGGCAATAACAATGTTTCATTTTAATCTCCAGACTGGATGCTACTTTATGGTGACATTGATCATTGTCAATATAGATTTTTGTTTTAATTAATATTATTATTGTGGACAAACATTGGCTCAAAGTTATTTAAAGCAATGAATTTAAGAGTTGACAGTCACAACGTTTTTTTGACCCAGTGAAACCCCTGAATTTATTTCATGTTTTCTTCGTTTCTCTAATATGTGTAGTCGGATGCTAGCCCAAGGCCAATTAAGTTGCTTATGAAATTGGCTACTAAGCGCCATGTAAATAGTAATATATTTATTATAATTTCATTACACAAAATGAGGAACAGCATACAATTGGTGAAATCATTCAATGCACAAATGTTTACAATTCATGAGTATAAAGTATAACCAAAAAATATATTTAAGTAAATTTATAACCAAATGCCCTATTTTCCAAAGTTACGCGTGAAATGTGCCCTTTTTAGGGAAGCTCCCCTCTATTTTGAAAAGCTGGCTGGAGCACTGTCTAAGAAAAACCCTGTCATATTTGGCATATATGTGTATCTCATGGAGCTGCACATTTTGGGTGGTGAAAGGACAAGGTCATCCTTCAAGGTCAAAGGTCAAATATATGGGTCAAAATCGCTTATTAAATGTACACTTTTGAAACATTTGAGATAGCAACTTGATATTGGCATGCATGTGTATCCCATGGAGCTTACATTTTGAGTGGTAAAAGGTGAAGGTCAAGGTCATCCTTCAATTTCAAAGGTCACATATATGGGGACATAGGGTTTCACAAACACATCGCTTGTAATTTCTCTGGATTGTAACTTAAGTGGTCATGGGTTTGTAAGGAATAAACCTAATGTGTAACGTGTATTGACATTAAAGTTTTATCTATCCAACAGTTATGTAGTTTTTGCATCTTAACCTTTCTGGTCTATTTCAATTTTCTATCCCTAGCTTTAAGTTCTCTGGATTTTAACTTTATTATTACAGTGGTTGTTTTGTTGTAAGCAATGTGTTATTGACATTTGAGTTTTATTTACCCGTATCAAACATATATCTAGTGTTTGCATCGTAACCTTTCTTAGGTCTATTTCTGTTTTTAAACACTTCAGGTGAGGAAAAACTGAAAAAAACAATATTTTAAAATTTAAGCATGTGAATATTTTTATTTGGGAGGATTGTGTCTTGCAGATGGAGTGCAATCATGTTAGCACTGCTAGGGCACCTGTTTGTAGAATGGGACTACAAGGGGGTGTATGAAAAGGTGTCACCTCTTCTCAACATCTTCCAAACTGCTGCTCTGTTGGAGGTCGGTACACTCAAAGAATTTGCTGAGGAAAGATTTTGTGGTTTTGCAAAAACAACTTATGTCAGTCTGTTTTATCTTTAACAGTTGTGTCAACGAATTAAACACCACAATTGCTCTGCATATACAAATAAATTGGGGTTAGTCATCACATAAAAAGGTGTTTAATTCGGTAAATTTACTTTGCAATAATGACCAGGCTTTTTTTAAGCATAAGCTGTTCCTTTTCTAGTGTGATGCAAATGTGTTAATGTTTCCTTAAAAACAGATGCACAGTGTATAGTTAAAATGTACTTATAAACACAATATTTCAAATATGAAATCAACCATGTTTTCAATAGTTTTATGGCAGGAAGGCATGCATTCATGCTAATTTAGTGTCACTGTTAATAAACATTTTGTATGTCTTTGAAGTTTGTAGATAAAACAGATCATACAGGGCCCTTGCTACACTTTGGGGGATTGGGGCCTAGGCCCTTAGAAGGGTGAATTTGCGTCGTTTTGGGAGATAAGGGAAATTTTAGACGATCTTTTAACCAACCATTCAACACTTAAAATTGCTATATTTTAGCGTTATTTAAATAAATATACATTTAATCAAAGGTTAATAGCACAATACCAGCTGGAAACATAGGTATAAAAGTAAAAAAAAAATTTTTTGAGGGGGGGATTTTTAGCTGAAATAGGGGGGAAAGTATACTTTTTTCATGGGGGAAGATATTCGGCGGTAAAAAGTGCAAATCGAGGGCCCTGTCATATGAGCCTCCATCTGGGTAATGGGGTCTTATTTGTGTGTGTTTACTGTAACGGTTTTCCCAGACTAGCCTGTGCTTTAACTATATTTTCGCTATGAAGAGGCTTATCTGAAACAACGGTTAACACGCATGTACTAAGTCCAGTTTTCATTGAACGCTGCTCAATTGATCGTAAGATGATTTGAAAAGTGCACCTTTTTAGTCTGTTGTATATGCCCTGCTTGCAGATTGTTCACTGTGCTGTTGGGATGGTACGATCAAATGTGATGCTGACAGCTTTCCAAGTGATTTCTCGTATCTTTGTGACATGGGGAGTTGCTTACAGCATACCTGAGGTATAAATGTATGCAGTATATCATGTGATTTTTTTTCTGGAAAAAGGTTTATAGAAAAGGTTTCCTTTCACAATCCGATTTACATGTCGTTTTCCAGAAAAGCACATGAATGTCTGCCGCATTTATGTAATTTCTTGTGTTTAACTCAATCAAAATTTGTTGGTTTTTAGCTTGGCTGCTGTCCGCCATGCTAAAACCTTAACATCGGCTCTAAAATCAAAGTGCTTCCACTGACAACTTTGAAACTTCAAATGTAGATGCACCTTGATGAGTTCTACATGCCCAACCATTTTGGGGTCACTAGGTCAAAGGTCAAGGTCACTGTGACCTCTAAAAAAAATAATTCTGACAATCTTTCATTCATTCAAAACTGCACCGAAGCTGAGCGTTGGTAGGTGCTCTTGTTTTTTTTTGCAAGCATTGAGTAAATTATTAAAATATGTGACACATCTATTTTTTCTGCTGTCGTCTTCCATTTTGTTCGAATTTATATGATTACTGCATATAGTTGTATAGAGCCAATGTCAAACTTAATGAAAAAGAGGTCAAAGGTCAAACTTATGATAATATACCTTAATATGACTGTAGCCTTAATGGTCGTCAATCATGCAGTTTTGAATAAGATCCCACAAATGTTCCGCATGTGGAGATTGTATGTATTACATACAATCTAGTGCAAGACCTGTTTTCCTAGCATAAAAGTAAAGGTCCCACATTTAAGTTAAATGGCAAATACAGTCTTCGAAATTAGCTTTGAAAAGTTGCATGGCAGTCGGGCCAGTTACTTAAGAATTTTAACATGCCCAACATATTTTTTACATGCCCGAACTTTTTTAACCAAAAATATAACTACTGGCTGCAGAGTGACATGGGCAATTTTTGACACGAGAACCGCTGCTCCCTTGTCATTGACATAGGACTCTCCTATGTCCAATCTCTTTGCCTTGTCAAGTTTGCAAATCTCAACAAAGTCCCTAAAAGACTTATTTGGCAATATAATGAGCTGTTCTAAATTTGATAGGTAATTTTTAATTGTCAGCTTTCTTCAACTGAATTAGACACCTGGCAGCCTTGGACTCAGACACATCTTGAGTAGAACTGGAATTTTTGACAGTACTTCGCTCATGTAGTTTGTTTTTTTCATGCACTTTATTTATACCCCAACAAACAAAGTTTATGGGGGTATATACATGTAGGAATGAGCTTGTCTGTCCGTCGGTCCGTATTAAAGTGTCCGCTCTCTCCTTAGCTCATCTATTTTTGGAAAAAAAATTATGAGCTATTGTCATCACCTTGGCGTCGGCGTCAGCGTCCGGTTAAGTTTTTGCGTTTAGGTCCACTTTTCACAGAAAGTATCAATGCTATTGCATTCAAACTTGATACACTTACTTACTATCATGAGGGGACTGGGCAGGCAAAGTAAGATAATTCTGGCGTGCATTTTGACAGAATTATGTGCCCTTTTTATATTTAGAAAATTGAAAATTTGGTTAAGTTTTGTGTTTAGGTCCACTTTATTCCTACAGTATCAAAGCTATTGCTTTCATACTTGCAACACTTATTAACTATCATAAGGGGACTGTGCAGGCAAAGTTATGTAACTCTGACTGGCATTTGGACGGAATTATGGGCCCTTTATACTTAGAAAATTGAAAATTTGGTTAAGTTTTGTGTTTTGGTCCACTTTACCCCTAAAGTATCATAGATATTGCTTTCATACTTGGAACACTCGCAAACTATCATAAGGGTACAGTAAAAGGACAAGCTGCATAACTCTGGTTGTCATTTTTACAGAATTATGGCCCTTTTTTGACTTAGTAACTTTGAATATATGGTTAAATTTTGTGTTTCGATCCACTTTACTTCTAAAGTATCAAAGCTATTGCTTTCAAACTTCAAATACTTTCATGCTATCATGAGGTTACTGTACCTGGCAAGTTGAATTTTACCTTGACCTTTGAATGACCTTGACTCTCAAGGTCAAATTATTAAATTTTGCTAAAATTTCCATAACTTCTTTATTTATGATTAGACTTGATTGATACTTTGACAAAACTACTCTTACCTGACATACCACAATAGACTCCACCCAAACCATCCCCCGTGCCCTCCCCCCCCCCCCCCCCCCCCTCCGAATCCCCCCCCCCCTATTTTTTTTTTTTTTTTTTTTTTTTTTTTTTTTTTAAGATCATCTCACAAATGACCACCACACCCTCACACTATACCCCCCACGACCCCACCCCCCCATTTTTTTTTTGAAACGGTTAAAAAAACACAAATATTTATTTTTATTATTTTATGTTTGAAATACTGTCCAACCATCGCACCCAAGAATCCACCCCCAACCCCCCCCCTCTCCCCCCCCTCCCCCCGAATCCCCCCCCCCTAATTTTTTTTTTTTTAAGATCATCTCACAAATGACCACCACACCCTTACACTATACCCCCCTACCCCCCCCCCCACCCCACCACCCCAATTTTATTTTATTTTGAAACGGTTAAAAAACTCAAATATTTATTTTTATTATTTTATGTTTGAAATACCGTCCAACTATCGCACCCAATAATCCACCCCCCACCCCCCCTCCCCCCCGATTCCCCCCCCTAATTTTTTTTTTTTAAGCTCATCTCACAAATGACCACCACACCCTTACACTATACCCCCCCCCTACCCCCCCCCCCAACCCCCACCACCCGATTTATTTATTTTTTTGCTTTTTTTCACATGTTTGGAAGATAATGTAATAAATGTTCACACCCTCACACTATACACCCCTCTTCACTCCACCCCTCCCTCCTTTGAAAATGAAAGTCCCTTCACCTTTGAAAAGAAAATAGATGAGCGGTCTGCACCCGCAAGGCGGTGCTCTTGTTCAAGTTGTTTTCATCCGATCTACACCAAACTTGTTCAGATGTATCTAGATTGATGTTTAGGTCAACGTTGAATATGGTTCATGCTGGGTCAAAAACTAGGTCACGGGGTCACTTAGTGCGTGTCAAATATTGAGCATGGTGTCCGCTCTCTAATTCAAGTAGTTTTTATCAGAGCTTCACCAAACTTGGTCAGAAGTTGTATCTAGATGATGTGTAGGTCAAGTTTGAACATGGGCCATGCCGGTTCAAAAGCTAGGTCACTGGGTCACTTTGTGCGTTTTAAACATTGAGCATGGTGTCTGATGTTTTTTGTGAAGACAACATGCAAAATATTCTGTGTCAATGCGGCATGTGGGGGTATTCGTCACATCTGTGACAAAGCTCTAGTTGTTTTAAGTTTAAAAACACTGTCTTGCACCTTCAACAAAATTGCACAACTTGTCTTTGGGTGTCACTGCTATGTCTGTACACTAACTACAGAACATGCCATTTTTGTACTGGAGCCACAGTCGATTGTTACACCAGTGTTTGTTTGCAAAATTGACAAAAAGATTTGCAAATATCAAGAACTACTTATGATTTTTAGCATGGCTGTTTTCGGAGAAAGCCCGAGCTATTGTCATAGCCAGCTCGTCGTCCGCCGTCCCCCGTAGGCGTCGTGCTAAAACCTTAACATTGGCCATAACTTTTTAAATATTGAAGATAGCACCTTGATATTACGCATGCATGTGTATCTCATGGAGCTGCACATATTGAGTGGTAAAATTTCAAGGTGAACATCATCCTTCAAGGTCTAGGGTCGAAACAACAAAGTCAAGGGAAGTAATAAGCTATAAATGGACATAGTTATCTGACCTTCCCACGCATATAATTTTGTTAAATAAATCAAAGCGCCGCAGTAGGCGGCATTGTGTTTCTGACATACACATTGTGGTAAAAGGTCAAGGTCATCCTTTACAGTCTATGGTAAAAAATACAGTTTTAAGGGAAGTAATAAGCTTTTAAAAGGGAGAAAATTATTCAATATTGAACATAGCCACTTTATATATTTGGCATGCAGGGGTTTTTTTTACTAAGAAAGTGACGCCGATATTCGGCGTCTTCCCCTACCAGAATTTTTCCCCTAAAAATACCATTTCCCCTCCAAAAATATAATTTTTCACCAAAATATAATATTTTACCCTCAAATAAAAAATGTTTTTTTTTCTTTTGAGAAGTCGACACTTATCCAATTTGTACCATGTACAACGATCTCGCTCGCTCTCTCTCCCGTCGAACACTCAAATCTGGGAATCCCAGTGATTCTATATATAGCTCTTAAATTACGTCATTGAAACCGGGCAACTAATCGTATTATTCATGTGACTATTTTACTGGATAACGGTCTTGCGCGAGAAGGGTGTTTCGTCAATTAATTACCGGAAACCAGTCGAATTTTCATCCGGGTTATGTGAAAGCCAAGATATAAGCGTTAAAACAGAAAAAAGTCTCACAATTGGCGTTCATACACGAACAAAATAAAACGTTCGGACTCGGAAAATATTAATTGCGTTGACACATTTTTTAAGAATGAATCATCAAAAACCGTTGAAACCCAGCAGGATTCGGAGGTACATGTTGTCAAATAATGATGAGAAATTGGGTGAAATATTTGGGTTTTCTTTATGTACGAAATATTGACAAAAAGATTAAATATTTGGATCTGGTGTGTGTTTAACAACAAAGGGGTTACAATACTGTTGACACATGCCTTAGGCTGTATTTGCATTATTTATTATTTGTACCACAACGCTCATTAACGTGTGCATACTTGAATAGTGACTTCTCCAGATTGTAATTCAGCCAATTAGAAATAAAGACACATAGAACACTGACCAATGGGATTCATAACTGAGTTTCACGGGCCAGATGTTAGAGGGAAACAAGACAGTTAGCGTTTAGACTTGGAGGTGTACGGATCGAGAAAGATACGATCATGTAGCTATCACAACGTATTTGTATAACTGAAAATATTAAGTAGATATCGAATGATAGGCTACACACTGGTAATTTAAGAGTAATGAACATTGTTAGTAACTACGTGTCACCTATGAACTATGAACGATTACGGGACAATGTAATCAACATTGATTAATACGTAACTGTCTGATTATTGTGAAAGTCAAAGTAGTCAATCGGCAGCTGCCGCACCTTTCCCTTCCAATACTGTAGCAGATTTAGATCGTCAACCCATTCAACATGAAATTGAAATCATAATATTGACACCGTTCCCCGGCCCCAGTTGAAAACATTTCCCATTATTAGATCTACACCTGCAACTTTATTTAGGACTTTGACTTTAATATCATACTTGTTTATGTGTTTAAGAACAAAAAGGTCAGAGACATGCCTCTTTTTCAAAAAAAAACCTGAAGTCTGTAGGTGAGTTATAGACATTGAAATGAACAGTTTTTATTTTTTTCCCCAAATATGTCTCTTTCGCGCTTGATTTCCCCCTTTTACCCAGCGTCCAGCGTCTTCCCCTTTTTCTAAAAAAAAACCCTGGCATGCATGTGTATCTCATGGAGCTGCACATTTTGAGTAGTGAATCTACAGTCACAGTATAGTGGCTTTTAATTATTTGCTACTAAAATTAAAGATTTGTTACAGACAATTATTTTCAAGGGAAGTAATTTATATACTTATAAATCTCATATTATATATTTCCTTACCAAGAATTGAAGTTCTTTTCACAGTTACTGTACAGATTTATTATTTTGATTATTTATAACCCAAATGATTGATTTTTCAAAGTTTTTTTTTTAAATGATATAATTATAATTTCTTTGATGTTCATTACATACCTCTGGACTTATGTCCATAGATACATGATCAACTGTGGTTATGATCTCTTTTAAACCACACGCCTTGGTTGTCAGTGATGTCTGACATGGTCATAATTGACTGTGAGACCCTCCCCTCCCCCCTTCCAGTTGGATTGGACAAAATTCAAGGAAGTAATAACCTTTCAAGGGAGATGATTTCTATACCTGCCAAATGATAAATACAAATTTAATTTCAATGCGGCACAGTAGGGGGCATTGTGTTTCTGACAAACACATCTCTTGTTGGGTCACTAGGTCCAAGTCACTGTGACCTCTAAAAAAAAAAAATTCTGACAAGCTTTCGCAGCCGAGCGTGTCACCCGTTATGCGGTGCTCTTGTTTTATAAACTGTCAATTGGCTTCAATAATTTACATGTCTGGGGGGCGACAAACGTGAATTTTTGTATGTGCCTGCCAGTAAATTTACTCGCCACAGGCGATCGGGCGTGTGCTAATTGCAAGGACTGCAAATTTGGCATAATTTTTTTAATCTTTTTCTTGACAGTAAAAAAATTAATGTGACTCGCATTAAAAGAGGTTCATTCACACCAAAATTGATGTTCAATCATGCCTAAATTTTAGGGTGAAATCATATGGTAGATGACAGTTTGTATTGTTTTCATCAGGTCCATGACATATTTGGAGTCACTATGTTCATATTTGCCTGGACGCTGACAGAGATAATTCGCTATTCCTTCTACATGTTCTCACTGATAGGAGAGGTCCCATATGCGATACAGTGGTGCAGGTAACTGAATTGTTCTTAATTGAATCTACGTAAGAGTTTACCATGTCAAGCAACAGAACTGAATAATCATATACATGTACCATTTTCTTGCCCCCTTTTGAAGAAGACAGTTTATTATAGACGCCCTATTGTTGGTCCATGCGTTTTGGTCACCGCCATAACTTTGCCATATTATGATGCATTAAAAAAAAACTGCCACAAATGTCCACCATTGAAAGACGAGGTATTGCGTGAAAACCAGTCTCCCTACCTCAAGGTAACACTTTAAAATCAAAGGTAAAATTTGCCATGAAACAGATTGAAAATACCCGTCTCAGCAAAACTTTGCCACATATTAATGGATTAGGTAGAGAAGGAAATAACATAGCACAAAAGGAAGCCAACTCAAGATGAACTCTTATGGCGTGTAACAACCACCTCCTCATCTCAAAGGTCAAGGCCATAATTAGATGTCAAAATTAAAGATCGTCCATAAAAATTTTAGCTCACTCAGCCATAACCTTTGCCATATGTTCATGGAGTTAAGAATAACTTGCCAAAAATGCAATTCTATAATAAGATGAAATGTGGGGTGTTACGATAGTCTTCCTAAATCAGTGGTTAATGTCACACTATAAAGAATAAGCTTGACCATTAAACACCTTATTCTGACTTTGACTTTGTCACTCATGCTATTTTAAGATTACACCTACAAATGACAACCATAAGGACATGGCATTTTGTGTCTAAAATCTGCCTCAGAAATTTGGGTTAAACTAAGAGATCAAAGGTTAAAATTGGCTATTAAAAAGAACTTTCCGCACTCAAGCTTTTTCATTTATCATACAATGTTAAGACAACTTGCCACAAATGACTGCCATGAAGAGTAGCCATTATATTCCCTGTCTCATTAACCCAAAGGTCAAGGTCAACCTTAACAGTCAAAAGTCACATTTGGCCATAAACAGCTTGTGTTTGGTCAAGTCTTCAACAATTGATGTCTGTAAAGTCAGGTTAGCGCTCCTAATCTGTTACAAAAGGGGCGCGCACATAATAATCACAGTCCCATATTTTAAATACAATTTTTTATAATGAATTTCTCATACTAGAATGATGAGTCAATAAAATTGTTTAATGATATCAATTGTTTTGATACAATTTGTTCATTTGTAATACTGTATTTATTTTTCAGATACACGTTTTTCATTGTGCTCTATCCAATTGGTGTCACGGTATGTTGGTGTTTTCTAGATCATAAAACTTCATTTCCTGGTATACTTAGAAAACCCACTGATTCAATACACATAGAATATTATGTGAGATCTTCAATTTTATGAAGCAAGTTTTAATTTGTGTATTATTTTTACCAAGTACATACAACTACGAGCCAACTTGCATTAACTGTAGCAAGATCTCTTAAAATTGTCTTATGCAAACCAAGATTAGTGTAAAGGCTTTAATCTGAGCTCAATTAACATGCTCACTTCTTTCTTTAAGACAGAAAATGCTCATCAAAAGTGGAAATTTAGCACAGAATGATAAATGAAACTTTCAGCATGAACTCAGGCCTGTTTTCCTACACCACTGCCACATATTGGATGTATTTAGTCATATGTCTTTGTGGTTATTACTCAGAGGTAAACATTTGATGAAACATGTCAAATTCATTTTGTTATCACATAATAGTCCAAATCCAAATTTGAAGGAAAAGGCAAAATAAAGATCTGAGAAGAAAAAAGTGCATTTGTTTGTTATATTTTTATAAAGCCCAAAGTTTATTTCACTGGGTATCCTGTGTAGTATACAGCCTGATGTTAAGACAACAATGTAACATCTTACAAAACAATTAATTTGTGTTTGGAATAAGTAAGTGAAATGCAAGTTCCTTATTATTCACAGAAAATTACTTTTAATTTTGTCTGGTTTTCATAAAACAGTTTGTACATTTTGAATCCAATATAAATTAAAGTTTACCTGTAGATTGGTGATTATTATTAAACGAGAACAGTTTCTTATGGGAGCATATCACATTTCATGATTTACAAATGTTCAATATCTCATATTAATAGTTGTGAAGAAACTAAAGATCATTATTGACGGGATTATGTATTCTCATTCAAACTAAAACAACCTTAAAGAATTGTCACTTTCACATTGCAGTAAATAGTTGTGCATACCCAGAGATAAGTTGCGAACTTGATCTCTTAGACGTCAAATAGTGGCATATCCCACAATTCACTTTTTGCACTTTCATTTATTTTTACAAAAAATTGAAAATGTTATTGGTTATAAAATTCGTAAATCTATCTTGTTTCTATTGACAAATATTGCTTTTTAAAATGTAAGTTGTTTGCAATGATTATTCATTATGGAGTGATGTGATTTATGGTTTGAAATGTCCTGGCCATTGTTATGAAAATGTCTCAATTTTGACCCCTAGCATTAAAGCATAGATGAATTAAACTGCCCCATTAGTTGAGACTAAAGAATGTTAAAAATAGTGACTTACGACAGAGCATTTACAACGAACCAGCAAAACATTTCATAAGTAAATTTTGTACTATATGCTCAATTGTTTAGTTGTCTTGTAAAATAATGTTGCTTATATGGACTTTTATATCTCAAAACTTATTTCACATTGACCGTTTTTGCCTTTATATTGTAAACTTCCTTTGTAATGAATGTAAATTTGTGTATTGGAATTTAGTAAAACAAATTAAAAATCACCCCATTGGTGCAAAAAGGTACCTTGTGGCTTTTAATTTCAATGTCACATGGTACCTTTTTGCACCAATGGGGCTATATGATATCCGTTACTTAAATGGTGTTATTAATCTTGTGAAAAATGTGTAAAAAAAAGATTCTATATTGTAACTTTAACATCTGACTGAGGGGAATAAACTTGAATCACTATAGATATTTGTCAGTCTTTTGTCTGAAGTAGACACAAACATGATTACAGCGATTTTTTTTCCACTTGGGAATAGACCAGTACCAGCCCCATTGGAAAAAAGGTGCACAAAAAACCCTGAAATAGAGAAATTTACGTTGTGAAATCTTCATATTGGGAATACGTGTATTTTATTTTATCACCCAAAATACTTAAAAATGTATAACTAAGTGTTGTCAATATAATATTCACATAGGTTTTAGCCATAGAGTGGCAAAGGGAAACTAACAAAATGTTGCATTTTATTTTTTTTTAAATATTTGGAAACCTTCAATGGGATTTTTGTTCTTTCCTAATTTTGAAAGTGCTGTTTTCCGGTACTTTATAAAGAAGGAAAGAACTCGCTGGATTATTTAAACTTTGTACAGAATTCTAGATGAGGGGGTGGGGGAAAGATGATGTTCTTAACGACTGTGACAAACTCTAGTTTGGCAAAATTCAGTTCATATGTATTAGGGTGATAAGCTAGCATTGTTTAACTTTACAACTTAGATACGCTTTTTGGGGGTTTTGTAGTCCCTTAGAAATAAAGAAAAATACCATTCTTAATTGACTCAAGTTAAAAAGGCTTCATTTCCAACCTTATGATACTAATAGGCAGCAAACGCCATAAAACCTGAACAGACTGCAAATATCTTGCAGGCTGTTATTGTTGAATGATGGTTGCATGTAGCAATTTTCACCTTTCTTCTGAGAAAGAAATTGTTAATCATTCACTGCTGGAACCAAATTTTGAAGGCCTTTGCAAACAGCTTGGATTCAGATGAGACGCCACAGAACGTGGCATCTCATCAGGATCCAAACTGTTTGCTATTCTTATAGTATTCTTTGAAAAAACTGAAGAAAATGCTAATTTTAGTAATTCAGCAGACGACATTTTAGCAGACGACAAATTTCCCAGCATGCAAATTGTTAATCAATCACTGCTGTTATATGCCATGTTGCAGGGTGAGCTGCTGTCAATGTGGGGAGGCTTACCATACGTAGAAGAGACAGGTCTCTACAGTGTGGCACTGCCAAATGCGGCTAACATGTCTTTTAGATATGATTACTACATGAAATTCTTCATGTTTATGTACATCCCTGGTGCGTATTCATCTAATTTGTTAGAGTTTATTGGCGGATTTTAAGAAAGAGGTTTAATCTAATGTGTTATCCTTTAAGTCCATGATTTTTAATTGTTCTTAAATTCGTGATAAAGGCTTGTGCTATTGGAACTTTCATAATAATCCAAATCCTCAATAATATTGAGGAATTATAGACCATTGATTTAATGTCATTGGCCAGTTAAGCCATTCCTGCATTCTTAAACGAATAGTACCTAGTTGTCTTTTAACTGGTCACCAAAAATATTTGTGAGCTATTTATCTTTACCAACTGTGTTAATCGACCAAATCCCCCTATGAATATTAGAATGCTGAATCATGACCTTTTATTTGCATGTATATGAATTGTAGTTTCCTATTTGGCAATCAGTTCCAAAGTTCATCAATCTGTTTTTCTTGCAGTGTTTCCACAGCTGTATATGCATATGCTGGCCCAGAGGAGAAAAGTGATTGGAGGAGCAGAGAAAGCGAAAACTGATTGAACATAAATACTGCGTGATTGAACATCTCTCATAAACACTGTGTGATTGAACATCCCTCATAAACACTGTATGATTGAACATCCCTCATAAACACTGTGTGATTGAACATCCCTCATGAACACTGTGTGATTGAACATCCCTCATAAACACTGTATGATTGAACATCCTTCATATATTGTAAACACTGTGTGATTGAACATCCCTCATAAACACTGTTTACATCATACCCCTAGTTGTACAGAGCTGTGTTCTGTAAACACTGGGCTTAATGCATGTGCATAAACTAAAGTAAAGGCCCACATTAAGCCTGTGCTGATATTTTTTAGGATATTTTCGGTTGAACTTCACTTATTTTGGACATTGCTATTACTTAGAGAAACATTTAAATTATAGTTTTATGTATGAATTACTATTCATCCAGTATAATAGTAGATGCAATTGAAAAGCATTTGCAAGGCTATTTATCTGCAATTTAGAAAGTACCAGTATATTTGTCAAGTAATAAGGGCTATAACTTTATTTTATTTTTCTCTGTGTTCTTATTGAAGATACTTTATAGTATTCTATGTTTTTATAGGCAAACCCATTTCATGACAAACTTCAAACAGACAAATCAGTTCACAAATCTGTTTAATTTATTTGACAATATGACAGAGTGAAATGATGTTATGGTGTTTTATTGTATATATGGCTTTATTAAGCAGATTTAAAGTAATTTTAAGTTGTAGATTTTACAAATGCTCAATAATTTATATTGGCCCACAACATAATGGCAAATGCACACAATATGTAATATACTTTTCTAAAGTAATACCCTGTTCATGGTATTTGAATAAACACTTCATGTGAAAACACATGTTGTAAGACTGTAAGATGTTCCCAATCTTTTTGAGGCTTAATACGAGTCTCCCTTTCCGATAGGGACCTAATGCATATTCGTGAAGTGTCTTCCCTGATTAGCCTGCTCAGGGTAACCAGGGATGACACTTTCCTCTTTTCAGGTATTTTTCAAGTCTCTTCTATGAGAATGTCCAGTTGAAAAGTGTCATGCCCTATTAGCCTGTGCGGACTGCATTGGCTTATCTGTAACGAAACTCTTAGCACATGTATTAACCTAGTTTCCCCTGAGGGATTGTCAAACATGTATAGTCATATAAATTACCTGTATGTGATAGCAGAAATGTTTCTCTTGGAATAAAAAGCTTAATTTTCGATGTACTTACCAAAAGGAAAGCATTCTATAATTTGTGTGTGCCTTTGTATAAGAGTGTTTTTGTTTTAATTTTACATTTAAATATTGTATGTTAATCACGGACTCTATATGATATACGCTCCGTGGTTAAATGTGTAATGTACAATTTACATTGACTGTTTAAAATATTTTCATCGCCAATAGTGTATTCATTAAATAATTCAATAAGAAGTGTGCATTTTAATGTTGGTTGTGGTTATTTTGCTATATAGATATATATACTCCGACTACACTGCATTGTTTCGTATATGGTGTACAACTATTATATTATGCTTGGAAACTATTCAGCATTCCATATGCTGAGAATAATTAACTACAGAACAACGATGATTCTTTATCGTTTATAAAACGATAGGCATAACTTTCTAGTGTATACCTGCAACAAAACTCTTCAAGCTTCGTTATGTTTTCTGTGCCAAATCCGACCAATTTGTAAGAGTGGCGATGAGTTTTCAAACAAGTAAATTTCAGAACTGTCAAACCAGAGACGTAGATAATGTTGTCTACGTCTCTGGTCAAAATAAATGTTGATCTGTAATTGAAAACATCTCGTACTAAGTACTTGAGCATTTTAACTCACCATATTTCATACAAACAAGCTCCAAGAGCATCGTTGGTTTTCAGACCATTGATTAGCCTTTTATTGCAGACGAAAGTGGAAAGCTACATGTATAAAAGATTATTGCAGACGTCATAACATCTACTTCCCGATTTTTTGGCGCATTTTCGATGAAAAGAGTATTATTAATTTCTAAATCTTCTGTAATGGCACATATTCTATGATACAACGTGAACTCCCTTCCATATAGAAAAAATGCATCATATTGTTGTGTTTCCGCATATTTCAGAATAAGTTTAACAAGAAATATCTTTAAAAAAAAGATATACGGCGTTGATTGTGGTTGGATTTGGTGAAAAGTAGAGTTCATTGAATTAGATCAAATATAGCGTATGTCTTTTTATGTGCAGTTCTTAGCTGCATCACATGCAGTACGGGATGTTACGAGGAGTTTTCGCGGCGGCTTATTTTACATTATTAAATATTGCTGGTCATAAACCTATAGATACAAAACACAAAACCAAAAGAAGAATGCAAGTGAAATTAAAACATTAAGTCAACCGGCCACATGCGAAGTTTCCATACATATTTTAAATATTCATACCCGCGTTCTTCGAACAAACCTGTTTTAGTGGTTTGTCGATTATTAACAATATCGAGAACCATCGCGCTCATGCTTAATACATTAGTCGATATGGTGGAATAATTCTTGTTAAATAAATCAAAATATTATTTATCATGATATTGTTGAAAACAAATTAAGAATCTAGTATTGACATACCATAAGTATATGATATTTCTGGTCTAAATAAAATTCCACAGTCCAGGGTATATGCCAGATTCTTGAGTCAGATAGACTTCAGCGCTTATCAGCAATACAATAATGGTATGTAGCTGTTAATGCGATAACAAACTGAGATTGACCCTTTGAAAAGGTTAACCCGAGAAAGTGTTTTGTTGCTGTTGACCACAAGTCTTTTAGTTAACCCAAACACTTCACCTAGTTCACGCGATAACGATTATCTCACTGACCGCGATTTGACCCTGATACTGGCGCTAGCAATCCTCTGAAAATAAAAGGTGCACGCGCAAACTGCGTTGATGTCGAGAGTTGAGCGTAAAACTGTTCTATCTTTCAAGCCTTTTTATTAGAGATACAATTGTTTCATGCATTAAAACAGTGTTTCAAAGACGCGTCCATGTTTCCAATGTTCTGGTGGTATTTTCAAATCAGCCAATTGAATAAATGAAGTGTATTCATTCGTATCTGGCCGCGGGAAATTTTATTTGAATTCTATTGGACACTTACAAAGGTCAGGTAAGGTGAAAAGCTGGCTTATACAGCTAACGCCGAAAAACTTTAAATGTTTAACATTTGCTGTTCCATTCTAGTGGGCTATATCGCGTGCAAGCAAAAAAAATTTTGACTTCAGTCTAAACACTTACACAGGATCACGTGACTTTGTGGGGTTAACAATTAAACTTTAATGGATCAAAACACATCGGTGGTGCTTTTTTTAAAGACTTTGTAATAAGTTTTTTTCGTTAGAATTTTAACTAGTACTTAAAAGACAGTTTTTATGCTGCTTATGGCAATGGGAAATACATAATAATTACTTAATTTAATAAGCTTGTGTTCTTGGCCAAAAATTCGATGTGTACCGCATTCATGTAAACGGTTACACAGGTGGTTAGCGTGTGGCTATGGTATTAATTAGTGAAAACATCATTTTGAATGATAAATAATCATATAAGGAAAAATCAACTTTTCAGGAAAAAATATTTCACTATCAAATATATATATATATATATATATATATATATATATATATATATATATATATATATATATATATATATATATATATACATATAACAAGGTATTCAACTCGAAAGATCACCCATCACCCAAAACAACATCAATTTTGCAGCGAGTTTAATGAACCCGGTCTTATTCAACGCAGAAATGATCTTCCTTTCTGGAAATGTACATGTCTTGCAATATTTTTACAAATACTGGGTCAACTTTAAAGAAATAACACGATACACAATTCGCGTGACCCACTTGACATCGATCAGACAGGATTTCAGAATGAAATCTTCACGAAGTAAAGGGCATTTTCCCTGCGAAGTTCACGGAACTCGATACCATAATTCAATAAAAACGTATGAAAAACCATTCTAACGTGCTTGCCGTTGCATTATGCATCAAAACTTACTGTCCAGCGCCGTTTGAAACCTTTGTTTACATACATTTCAACTAACTGACATTTTAAACACACGAGTGAGTTCATTGGTCCAATGCGAAGGTGTGTGTTTATACCTGGAGATTTCATTCATGAATCCTGTCTGATCGCTGCATTGTACGCAGGGCAATATGGCAGTCTGAACATGAAATGCTACAATTACCAACTTTCATTTGTCTAGAAAGTTTACTAGGTATTAGTGCCTCTAGGTAGAGGCAGCCTCAGACGCGGAACGACTTCATAAACTTTGGAACCACACTTGTCAGTTACAACACATGCTGGACGGTATCTAATTGCACACGGATCTGTGGCTTTGCGAGAGGGATTTTACTTCCTAATATGATGGTGTGCACAGAAATAACATGGCTACAAGTGCCTATTAGTACTGCGATTGCTTACAGCGCGGTTAGTTTCCTTTGGCATCCTTAACATATGTTTAGATAATATTCAAGTAAACACAAAACTCGTATGATTCTTTTATATCATTAAGATATGTTAAGATATAATACAAGTATACACAAAACTCGTATGATTTTTTTGACATCCTTACGATATGATACAAGTATACACAAAACTAGTATGATTGTTTTCTTATCTATATAAATCCTGACAACGCATATTTATTGATGTATCAATTTGAACGATGATTTCCTTCACAGGAGTTTATTTTTCGCAATTTAAATCTTCCATATAAGGCATTTAAGGATTTACCATCCCAAATGGTTGAAATTAGTTGACGATGGGGTTAAGTGATTTGTCGTTTTCGGCGTTTAAAAGCTGAATCAGCAAAAACACTTTGCAATACAGAGAAGAGCGATAGACAGTAAATAACATTTTAAAAACAACCCTCAACAATCGTTGGATATATCATGTATATATGAACTTTTTCTCTAAGGTTTGATTGTGAAAGAAAATATTATGGAGCAGCAAAAAATGTTTTAAGAACTGACATACAGTCGAAACTGACCTAACGGCCACCTAAAATTAACGGCCACCTGCAGACAACGGTCAGTCTGGACTCCCCCCCCCCCCCACACGACGAAAAACACTATATTACACTTGAAAATAACGGCCATCTGTCCATAACGGCCAACGGCCACTATTTTCCACTCCGAAATTCAAGTTTGAACTGAAATCAACTGTCACGCGTCAGTCGTCTCGAGTCGCGAAAATTAAAAACACAGCACATAATTTGTCCATCTATTTTGCGGTTAAAGCGTCTGATAGCAGTAATTGCCTTTGATATAATAAAAGCGGCCCGCGGCGAGTAAACAAATAATAAGATGTTGAGAAGGTTTGTTTTCCGGGGATTATTGTCGGGGTATCTTCAAAAGAAAATATGTCAGCGTTTGTGACGCGTTTAAAGTAATTATCGCTAATTAAATGACCGCTAATAAGTACTCTGCACTTCCACCATCCAGCACCGTCTGCTCCGTCAGCGAAACGTGCCAGTACAGCGATCACTTAAATAACGTTGCTTTGTCAAAGAATAACCAAACTCATATCGTCCAATAAGTTTAACATCACACGCAGGTGAATACCAGACAAAAACCCTCCCGGATAAAAACCCTCCCGTCAGTTTTATAGGGACGCGACAAACACCCTCCCATGAAAAAAGCGGTGGAGGACAAAAACCCTCCCATGAAAAAACGGGACCGGACAAAAACCCTCTCGTGAAATCTGAGCCACGAATTCAAGTACCAACGAATATTTATGAATTTTTAATCCGAAATCGGTCATTTCCGAATGTCATTTCCGACATTTGTATTTTGCTGTCGGTTATCGGTATTTATATTTTGTAATAGTGACTTCACTTCAGTAGGTAACATTACACTATATATTGACTAATTAAAATATTTCCGATTTGAAATGTTATTTTACACCCATTTGACGTCAATTATATATGTTTGAACTAAGATTTTTATTATTACTTAGTATGATAAGAACTACGATATTCATGGTTACTTAGTATGAATAACAAGTAGGGAGTTTCTATAAAATATATAAAATATCAAATTGTGCGCCGGCCAGTGCATTACGAACATCAAAGTCGTGTTTCTTTTTTATTCATCATCGCAAAAATAACAGAGGCGGACACAGGCTTCCCAAGACATTCTTTATTTCGTTTTATAACAAGTATTATGAAGTCTAGACAGTATAATGTTACATACATTGACACATAAGCATAATCAATTGATAAACAAAAACCAACAGTGTAGACACTTGAGAATACAAACAAACACAATTGCATTAATCTTACCTAGTTCACATACACTCCTCAACGTGAATACGAATGCAGTGCCCAACTGCAGCTAAGAAGTCCTGTGACGTCTTGTTTCCCGCACTACCTCCTCACATAGGCGTTGCATCTTCTTCTGGTGAAGAAGGGTCCCCTTCCGGACTCGCTTTGCTACCGGCTCCCCGTGTACGTACCGGTACACCTCTGCTTCGGCCATGGCGTTGTCCTTCTGCAGACATGTGATGACGTTCCACAATGACCAGCAACCGTGCATCGGTAGATGCATTGTCATAGATAAGGAATGACTTCTGGCTGAGTTGTGTTGTACTGCGGCGGCAATGGATGAGGCATGCCGACAGAACCAGCTGGCTCTACTGGTACCACGCCACGTTTCTTCCTCCGGATGGCCCGCTTCAGACTCTCCGTCTTGCCGATAGCTGCCCGGACCTCAACCGGACGAGTGATAAGTGATAAGTGGTGATGATTTCCATTTTGGATGTGTGCCTTTACACAAACAAATTGCTTTTTATATGTTGCAGATTCACAGCATGATATTTTGAGCAAATGTTGTCAGCATTGAGTGATTATTTCGGATTAATGAATGCAACATTTAAATTCACTTGTCTACAAATGGCCTCATTTTATGTTTTAATTGATTTGGTTATTATATTGGATTATCGGATATATATGCGCATTAGGAAGCGGTATGTTTACAGTTAATGGATACACATTTTCTTTCAATTTCACATCCCTTAAAACACAATACACAATACACACAATGGGTAATTTTGTCGGATTAATAAATGCAACACTTAGTGTTATATTTCTTTTACGGGGGGGGGGGGGGGGGGGGTAGGTTGTCCGCCTCCGTTATTTCATGTGAGGGTTTTTGTCCTCCCCCGTTCTTTTCATGGGAGGGGTTTTGTCCGCCCATGTTTATTCATGGGAGGGTTTCATCCGCCCCCTATGAAAATGACGGGAGGATCTTTATCCGGGAAGGGTTTTGTCCGTATTTCCACGCAGGTAAATTACTAGAAATAATGGTCAAAAATAGATTAGAACACTTATTGGAATCTAATAACATACTTCACCCCTTCCAGTCTGGCGTTAGGAAGGGGCGATCCACTCTAGATCAGCTAGCTAGATTACAACATGATATTCTTTCCGCTAAAATTCAAGGGCAATCAGTATTAGCAACTTTTTTGTACCTTCAGGCCGCCTTTGATTTATCATGGACCTTTGGCATATTAAAAAAGCAAGCTGACTATCGAATCACTGGATACTGTTTACACTACCTCAGAGCTTTCCTAGAGGGCCGTAAAATCCATGTCATGGTCGATGGGGAGTTATCAGAGGTAGCCATAACTGACCGCGGAACACCCCAGGGGTCCGTATTATCCCCGACTCTGTTCTCCCTCATCGTAAACGGTCCACCTGATGCCATAAAAGACTCAGGAATGGTTATCTCCCAGTTTGCCGATGACTCAGGCACTTGGTTAAAGGGGTCTAACATATTACGCCTGCAAAAGAGGGCTCAAACAGGCTTAGACTCCATATGGAAATGGGCAATTGAATGGGGATTCAAAATTTCTCCAACCAAAACAGTAGGAGTACTATTTGGCGTCCAAATTCAGCACTCTTTGGACTTAAAAATAGGCGGCACCAAAATTATCTTTTTGAAAAAAGAGTGAAATTTCTAGGTATGTACCTAGATAAACAGTTCACTTTTACTCACCACTTCAAATATTTGGCAGAAAGGTGCGAAAGGGGCCTAAATTTAATGAGAATGTTAAGAGGCACAGGTTTCGGATCAGATAAAAATAGCCTCTTAACTCTCTACAAGTCCCGTATACGTCCAAAGCTAGATTATGGAGCCCAGATCTATGCATGTGCAAAGCCAAACGCCCTAAATATGGTTGATGCCATTCAACATAAGGAACTTAGGATTGCTCTGAGGGCCCTGAGCTACACACCGGGTGCACTGCTTGAAGAGGAGGCCGGTATTTTACCCTTTGACTTGCGTCGAAATCAGCAGTCTCTTAATTTCTGGGCCAGGGCTAAGTCTCGGCATTGTTCAAACCCTGTTAACAAACTTGTCGGGACTGGCACCTTCATCGAGGGGAAAATACTTAAGCGTAAGCATGTCGCCCTACCTTTGGTGCGAGTATTAGGACCCTTGTTGAAGATGCCGGCCTCGACAAGGTACCTGTAGCAGACATGAGGCCCTCCAACCCCCCCCCCCCCCCCCTGGACGCTTGGGCCCATTGATGTTGACCTTTCACTCTCTAATAAAATAACGAAAACTGACTTGCCACACCTCATAAAGCCAGAAACGCTCTCCCTTATAGATAATATGTATGCATCTAAAAATCTACACTGACGGCTCCAAATGCCCTAACTCTGGTTTGGTAGCCAACTCTTTTGTAGTTCCTTAAAAAAATATTACCAAAAACGCACAGGCTCAGCAACAATCTCTCTATGTTTACAGCAGGACTTTTGGCAATTAAATACTCTTTGTGCTGGATATTTGTCAATAAACCTACTAAAACTGATATTTTATCAGACTCAATGTCATCTCTTGAGTCTATAAAAAAACAGAAATAGCAGATCTAGGCCTGATATTTTATGCAGCATTTTGGAACTTCATCAACAGTGCCTAGATAAATCTTTAAAGGTCACATTAGTATGGTGTCCAGCACATGTCAACATCAGTGGGAATGAGCCGGCCGACAAGTGGGCTAAGGAGGGCCTCTTGAGGGGGGGGGGGGCCGTAGATGCTTGGGAACCCCTGGCACCTACTGAGATCTACTCCCTGACAAAGAAATTTGTCGTGGGTCAGTGGAACCTCCGGACCGACAATTTGGCTTCCCGTCGATATACTTTTACCAGACCCGCGAAAACCCTCAGTCCGCCTGACAGGTACTCAGCAAGCTTTGTGCTTGACAGAGCCATCATGCGCTTGAGGATGGGAACCACCCTATTACCTGGTGGCGCGGGAAAGTATGTCCTCGGTGTAGACCCTGCATGTCCTATGTGCCAGGTACCCCTCACTGCGCCCCACATGCTGCTGCACTGTCCTAACCATAAGGCGACGAGGGACCACCTCGAAGTCGCATTGCACTCCCATGGACTAGTTTTAAACCTTTCCAACGTGCTAGACACCAAGGGAGCAGCTAGGGGCCCGGTCTTCTCTGCCCTCGCCAAATACCTTCTAGATTGTCTGATAACTGAAAAAATCTAGGTCATTGGGGGAAAGAGAGTAGCCAACACCCACCCAAATATTCAGTATTGTGACTGTTTTCTTTTAAACTGTGTAATCTTTACACAAATCTCACGTAATCTAGTAATTGCGTTGGGTTTGTGTCACCTTTACACAATCTTGTTTTAGTTTTTAAGAGGTTAATTGTGTTATCCCAACCTTTCTTAATCAGGCCAATGGTATTGACCTGGTAATCTTTATTTTAAAACATTTTTAAGAGAGTATGACGTTAGTCCACCATTTACATTTTTCAGTATCTTAATATAACCATATTTTATGGCAAATCTTATTATAAGAAAGGACGCGGCTGTCCAGTAACCTGGGATTGTTGGCTGCATTGCACCCCCTCTCTTCCCCTTTGACACCCCACCTTTTCATTTCAAGGTCGTTCTTTGTGTGAATTCTACATCTCAAAACGGATTGACCTACTTGCGTTTGCGCGGACGTGAAAGAGATAACCAATCAGAGCCAGGCTTTTAAGTACTGTCAACCAATGAAAACGCCGCTTTCTAACAGCTTAAGGCAAGACATTGTCCATTAAGTTTATCGAATACGGCGTTTTTTAACGCTTTTTGAATAGAAAAGTACAGATATTTTTAAACCAATAGATTTTAATTGAAGCACCGCATCAACACAGTAAGATCGGGCTGACCATATTATAGACGTTTTCGGATTCTTAAACGAAGAGTTTTATGTTAAGCAGTGTGCTCGGGAAATGGTTTCTAACCAAAGTCCCGAGGGTAAACAACCCCATAATGATAAAGAATAACCAGGTTATGCATGACTCCATTATGAAATTTCTTTGCGCACCGGGTAAAGTGTTCTAGTATTCTAAAAAAGATTAGCGAGTTTTTTTAGCGAGGAGTGAATTGTTTTGATTGTTGCGAGTGATAATGTTTGTGTGTGTTTTGAAGTTTTTTGTATGTGATGTGCCATGTTTTTTTGTTATAAAGAATGAATGAATGTTTGTATTTTGAATGAGGTTGTTGAATGAAAAGGCTGTTTCTATGATGTTTGCGAACGAATAAATTTTAACAAATTTGTTGCGTCTTTTTCTTTGAATGAGAACGGTACAGTTAGACCATACTATCGGTTTATGACAGCGAATCCGCTTTTTAGACTTGTACGGACGTGACGTCAATGGCACGTGACAAGCTTTATTTACTGAATGAACGAGATGCATGAGTAAACAATTATACTAGCGTTGATGAAGTCATTGCTTTAGTTTAACAATATGAAATTAAATCAATCTATAAGATATCATTGTGTATTATTCAATATAAGTAAATTATGTTATTATGCTTAGTTAACGGCAATGATTATTTGTTTGACACTGTATGCAAACGACTGGGTGGGGTAACGACGTAGCAATACTACCAACTGACCAACCATCTTAAAATTGTGATCCGAATTCAACGGTCACCTGTGGACAACGGTCACTTTGGTCATTTCCCTTGACTAACCGATGAATTCCGGTTTGACTGTACTTATTTAAATATGTGCAAAAATTGATATTCTTTCAAAGTAAACTTCGTTTGGATTCCATAACACGAATTTTTAAAAAGTTGGAAGTATAAATAATTACAGCAGTGTTATCCAACTGATTAATATTTTTCGTCGTAGTGGTTTGTATTTGATTGACGAGCAGTAGTTACAGAATAACCCAGCGGGCATCCAACGTTGCTGCAACCTTGTATTTAGGTCGCATTAAAACGCAGTATTTTTAAATTCTTTTTTTTAATAATATAAAAATCTAAAAATATTTTCTGCCAACCGTTCTTTCGATTATTATCGGCAGTTATGGAACATTATCGAGTTCGTTTCATACAAACAACCATTATTTGATGTCTAGAGAAAGTTACCTGAAACGCTGCCAGAGTGAATCGAACCCACCAACTCCCGATCACTAGGCAGATACCTCATCCACTACACAACGGCGACTGTTGAATGTTACAGACAAAAATGTTGACTATTAATTTTTGGTTGAAACTAGATTCTACCATTTTAATGCATAACACAACTTAAGCAATATATTTTATCCGGCGATTTTGAGTTAATGTTTATATTTAGCATCGTAAGGTTTAAGCAACTGATTTGTAAAATTAAAAAAAACATAATTTCTAAAATGTTCAAGAAATCATATGCATTAACTGTCTTAGTATAAAGTACGATTTCTACTCGGAGAGCGTTTCATTATCCCCTCTGTAGACACCAAGTACTGGTTCTTTCTAGGAAACGGACTCGACGGTGTGCATATCTGCCGATAATACTCGAAATAGCGGTTGGCAGCAAATAAATTGTTTATTTTTTATATTATTTAAAAAAACAAATACTACGTTTGAATGCAACCTAAAAACAACGTTGCAGCAACGTTGGAAAAACACGTTGAAGCAACGTTGGAAAAAAAACGTCGGGAAAACTTTCATATAGACCATTGGTACAACCAAACTGCAACGTTCGAATGCAACCTAACTACAACGTTGCAGCAACGTTGGATATTGTGACAACCAAACTGCAACGTTTGAATGCAACTTCAATACAACGTTGCAGCAACGTTGGAAAAAACGTTGTAGCAACGTTGAAAAAACGTCCGGAAAACTTTCACATAGACCATTGGTACAACCAAACTGCAACGTTCGAATGCAACCTAAATACAACGTTGCAGCAACGTTGGATATTGTGACAACCAAACTGCAACGTTTAAATGCAACCTAAATACAACGTTGCAGCAACGTTGGAAAAAAAACGTCGGGAAAACTTTCATATAGACCATTCGTACAACCAAACTGCAACGTTCGAATGCAACCTAAATACAACGTTGCAGCAACGTTGGATGCTCACTGGGAAACTGCAACGTTTGAATGCAACCTAAATACAACGTTGCAGCAACGTTGGAAAAAAACGTTGCAGTAACGTTGGAAAAAAACGTCGGGGAAACTTTCATATACACCATTGTGACAACCAAACTGCAACGTTTGATGAAACGTCCGGGTAATGTTTTGTATGCAACGTTGTGGCAACGTTCGGTAATGGTTGCCGACGTTGTGTGTTGCCGACGTTACGACCTAAATATTACGTTGCAGCAACGTTCGCACAACGTTTGATGCCCACTGGGAAGTAATGGTAAAAACTGATTTAAGTTTGTCGAAATATCGCTTAACTATTTTTTATCTAACTTTTTACCTGTTGAAACATATATTCTGTAAATAAAATTAACATCAACTTTTAGGTGCAAACTTTTGTGCTTAAACTGGTGTTTTTATTAATACAATTATTTGATTTTAGACGGAATATAATATATCATGTTCATGACGAGCTGTATTCACACTATTTGCACACAATACTTATTCACGGTTTTGTTTATTGTACAGCCCCTTAGATTCGTGGTGCCGGAAAGCTGTACGGGAACCATCCAATC